>NW_027397132.1:937547-1130373 GCF_003265705.2 Callorhinus ursinus
AAAGAAAGAAAGAAAGAAAGAAAGAAAGAAAGAAAGAAAGAAAGAAAGAAAGAAAAAGAAAGAAAGAAGAAACGTCCTAATGCAGCTGATAACTGCCCGTTGCTCTCCGCACACTGGCACTTGGGCACAGAAGGAGGCACTTCCAGGGCCATGCCAGGGAGCACTGCTTGAAAACCCAGGCGAATACTCTTGGTGGCTAGTATTTGCCCCAGGAGAGGCCCAAAATGTGTGTTTTACAAAATGGTCCTCAGATGTGGGTGGATGAAGTGGCCCGCATAACCCCCATCCTGGTCTCTCTGTTCAGGTCCATGCACAGACACAAATCCGGCTGTATGCTTGCCCCAAGTGAGGGCCCGAGGGTATTTGGGGAAAGAGTCCCTTGGGCTCATTTCTAGTTAGCAGGGGGCTAGAGAGCTGAGGGGTGGGGGCACCAGGGAGGGATGAGTATGGCCTTGACCTCTCCCAGCTCTACACTGCTCCTTATTCCAACCACCGCCTCCCCCCCCCCCCCCCCCCCCCCCCCCCCCCCCACGCCCTCCACGCCCCCCTCAAACGGCTGGCTCCTGCCTGTGGTGCGTGATGCCTCCCCCTGCTGGCCACTGGGGGTAAATGCTCCCCCAGAACAATGCAGGTGCAGATGAAAACCCTGGTTTCCTTCTGCCCACGGAGGAAAGCTCAACCTTTCACAAGACTTTAACCAGGTGATTCAGGAAAGCTGGGAGGAAGTCGTCAGGAACCATGTAAACGGGCTTATTTCAAATTCCGGCTTTCGGATCCCACAAAGACCGCGGCCAGTCCCAAATGGCCGATTCCACCTGGCACCTCTCTGACCCCGTCAGGAGGCCCCTGGCACCTTGATCTCTGGGCTCAGAGCTTATCTGGCGGTTCTGTGGCTGGTGGCCTGGAGCCCGACGGGGGCTCAGAGGCCATCTGGGAGGCAGCACGAGAAGGGGCTACAACCCTTCTGTCTCTTTCTGCGATACCAAGCACCTTCTCTGATAATTGGCTTTTACGAAGAGACTGCAGTACAGCTTCCTGCCCTGCCTTTTGGAAAATTTTCAAAACAAGGAAATGCGAAGAATCTAGTTTCCTGCTTAGAACCTGCACTTGTTTTCTGGGGCTGCCATAACCAAGAGCCACAGGCTGGGTGGCTCACACCACAGAAATTCATTGCCTCTGAGTTCTGAAGTCTAGAAGCCCCAGATCAAGGTGTTGGCGGGACTGGTTTCTCCTGAGGCCTCTATCCTTGGCTTATGGGTGCTGTTTTTCTCCCTGTGTCTTCCCATTGTTTTCCTTCTGGGTGTGTCTCTGTGTCCAAATTTCCCCTTTTCGTAAAGGCTACAGTCATATTGGATTGGGGCCCGTTCTCATGACCTCATTTTAACTCAATCATCTACAAAGACCCTATTTCCAAATAGTTGCATTCTGAGGTTAGCTAGGGGTTAGCACTTTAACATATAAATTTGGGGAGGGGGACACAATTCAACCCCTAACAAAACCTGAAGGTGGGGAAAAGGTAGATGACATGGACTCACAAATTAGGATTCCAGTATACGATCTGCTGTCTGTGAGCCTCCCCACCCCCAGTTTGGAAAGGACTAGAGCAGGATACGGATGGTATATGCTCGAAGGGCAGAGCCCGACACCTGGGGTCAGTCTGGAGCCCTTGGGCAAGTCCAGGCACCCTTCTGCACTGGTGGGTCTGCTTCGGAAGATGGAATAACACAACCTCGTGGGGTTTTCACGAGGCTCGCAGATGGAAAGTGTTCATGGAGATTTTTGGAATCACTGACAACTCTTACTTGACTTCACAGGAACCGGTTGCCCCTGAATGACCGGGCTGGCAGAAATATGTCTGTTCCTGGGCACAGGGACCATCTTCACAGGAGCAGGAGATGCGTGGGTTGATTGACCAAACAGCCAGTCCATCTCCACCATTTTAAAGATGACTCGATACCCCCCGAATTGCCCCGGGTTGAGCAATTGTTTTAAAGCTGTGACGAAGTTAAGGATGAATGGAATTGTCTGGAACATCTATAAAGGGAACCCAGAAAGCCCAGGCAGCCGATCATCAGAAGATCATGCTCAGGCTCTGTGGATTGTCTGCCTGGGGCAGCTCAGGCCTCTGTTTGGCGTCTTGAGACCTGTTAAAAAGGCTGATGTGGTTTTCCTGTTGACAAGGCAGACTGAATAAAGGATAGAAATATAGAAGGACTGTACCCACCAGGGAGGGTTATCGGTGAAGAGGAAACGTCAGTGGGTTTCTGGAAGATAAGGAAATGGACGGGGCCATGTGGCACGATGAAGTGAGAGAAAAAGCCAAGACACAGGATCCAGGGGGGGGGTGCTCCAGGCCTGATGGGAGGGACCAAGAGTGGGGCAGTTATGAAACACCTACACCTGTTCTTCTCCACCAGCTCCCCTCCCAGGCCCCCCACTCACAGCTCAGGAAGCCCAGGCAGACCGCGGGGCCATCGGGAGAGAGGGACACTGTACCCAGAACTACCTTCCTCCAATGGGAACTCGGGGCACCTGGGACCAACCTCCCACCCACCCTCAGAGGGAGCCCAGTTGTTGGCACACCTGCCTGGGGTTCAACGACCCCATTCAGGGAACCAACACAAGAATAAAAAAAGAACATAACCGTCACCCACGGGGAGAGGCTGGGAAGCAGAGTAGAGAGTGGGGTGAATCACCTAAATTCTCACGGACCCTAACAGGATAAGTAGTTACCCCCTAAACTTGGCAAGTGAGGCAGCAGAAGAAGAGGCACGGCGTCTAGCGTCCCAGCCACCACCACTGGAATCACTACCAGCCGAGACAGGGAGGTCGTCCCAGAGTGAGTAGGATGGGGGTGGGGGTGGGCCAGGAAACAGCCGCTGTTCGTCCCACGCTCCTGCACTCGGTCTCATTGATAACCGAGCATCTATCTTGTGGTAAACTGTTTTTGTAGATTTTCTGAAACACGAGAACATTTTCACAAGACCGATGGGGCCTGGGCACCAACCATGGTGGAGAAACTTACTGGCTCCCCATTTTCAGACACTGTTGGCAAACATCTGCTCAGACGACATTAGCCTTACGCTGTCCCCGACTCACCTGAGGCAAATGAGTTTATACACCAATTTGGATAGCAAAGAGGGAGAAGGAGTGCAAGCTGAGGGGGGGAGCAGAGCAAACATTTGGAACTCGGGGTATCCAATCCACCTCGTCTTTATTTTTTAAAAGAATAACAAAGGCAGTGCTCATGCAGCAGCGCTGAGAGCTCACAGGGCATGTCCAAAGGTGACAGCTCAGTGAGGGCAGATAGACTCCAGAAGTCCTTCTGAGAGGTGTTCTAGAACTTTCTTTGCATCTCATGGGCTAAAGGATAGATCAGGACCACTAAGCGTACAAAAGAAGAAGAAGAATTACAAATTCACAAGTCAAAGTTCTGCATTCTATTTCTATTCTAGAGGAAAACCTTTTTTTCTTTTTCTATCTAAAGCAAGAACTTCTACCACAAATACAGGTATGAGCAAACGCTACAAAGTCCCCCAGCTGAACAAATCACCAGGTCTGTATGTGCGGCTGCCTTTACTGCAGGCGGAGCATCTTGTTTAATGAGACAAAGATTAGATAAGGGAGAACAGAGGGGCAAGATTATGTCCCTGCAAATTGCCTTTGCACAGGCCTGCAGCCTGTTGTTTGCCTTTTAGCTACATTCACACCGGACATGTATGCCCCTGGCTCAGGAATGTGAGACTAGAGAGGTGAGACCATCGCTTTTCTTATCCTGCCCAGCCCACATCGTGTGGTCGGAGTTCCCTAGAGATGAGGCTGGGCCCACTTTTAGCACGGTGTGTCTCCTAAGGCCAAGGCCAATGTCTACACTGCAGACGACTCACTGCAGCAGGGGAAGGAAAGATTTTATGGGTCCCAAGTGTTGGGTTTCTGGATGCTGGGTGTTCATACCCCGTCCTGGGACATGTTTAAGATGTGTTGACTTGCATGTGTAGGAAAACACACTGCACCAAACACTCATCATCACCATCGTCCCTGGAAGGGGAAATAGGGAGGAACCAAGATTTTAAACATAAGACTCTCTATACAGAAGAGCCAAGAGTGTAAGTTCCAGTCCAAGTCCAAAGGCAGGAGAAGAATGTTGTCTCCCACCTGGAAGAAAATCCGACAAAAGGAGTTCCCTCTTACCAAGGCTTTTTCCTCGAGTCTGACCTTCAACTGATTAGATGAGGCCCACCCATGTTAGGGAGGGCCAGCTGCTTTACTGGGTCTTCTGATTCAAATTCTAATCTCATCCAAAAACACCTTCATAGACACACCCAAAATAATTTTTGACCAAATATCTGAGCACCCCGTTGACCCCGTCAGGGAGAGACATAAGATGAACCATCACAGGTGAATGCCAACAGTGTGCACCACACAGCTGGCGTCTGTGCTGAGGGTCTTATGTGCCAGTGTCCCTGAAGCCACAGCCTTCCTGGGCCCCAGCTGAGCCCTACTGATATATTTAATAAACACTGACATAGCACTTGCTATGTGCCAGGCACCATTTTACAAATGTAACTCATTTCTTGGTGCAAAAACATTCTGGGACGTGTATCTCAAGAAACTTGAGAGTGTGCTTTTAGGATAACTTCATGGCAGTGGGGTTGCAGGGAGTATTTTTAATTTTCATTATTATGCTCTAATTGTCTTCTGGAAAGAGGGCGCTGATTCACGCTCCTACCCGGTGTAGGAAAGTGCCTACTTATCCTCACCAGCCCCGGGGCACCTCAGTTTCCCACTTTGGCTAATCTGATAGGCGAACAACAGGCTTCACTGTGGCTTGTTTTACATGACCTTCATCAAGAATGAGGCTGGGCACGTGTCCAGCATTTGTTGGCCATTTGTATTTATTTTTGAGTAAATTGCCCGTTCACATCCTTTGCCCATTTTTCTATTGGGTTATTTTTTTCTTGTTGATTTATGTGAACTCTGTAAGGCAGGGAAATTGGCCTGTCACCTTTGTCTGCCACAGAGGTTGCAAATATGTTCTTCCCAGAATTTCATCTCTCTCTTGACTCCGTTATGGTCTACTCCATCAAACAAAAGTCTCAGATTTTTATGTAGCCAAATTTATTGATTATTTCCTTTCTGAGCACTAGGTTTTGCGTTTTATTTCACTCATGCTCCTTCTGTAATTTTTATGTCTTTGTTGTTTTTAACTTTTTATTCTGAAACTATCACAGATTCACAGGAAGTTGCCAATATAGTACAGAGAGGACCCTGTACCCCATGTAGTTTCCCCTGGTGGTTACAACTTCCATAGTTATTGTACAACACGAAAACCAGGAAACTGACATCAATTCAATGTGTGTGTGTAGTTCTGGGCCATTTATCACTTGCATAGGTTTGTGTAGACATCACCACAATCAAAATACAGAACTATCCATTTCCACAAAGATCTCCCCCACGCTGCCGCTTTATAGTCAGACCAGTCCTCCTTCCCCTACTCCACCATTTGTAGCCCCCTGGCAACCATGAATCTATTTTCCATATCTGAGATTTTTTCATTTTGAGAGTTTTATATAAGCAGAATCACAAAGTACACAACCATTTGAGATTGACCGTTTTCACTCATCATGAGACACTTGAGATCAACCAAGTTGTTGCCTGTTTCAAGAGTTCATTCCTTTTTACTGCTGAGAAGTATCCCATGGTATGGATGTTCCAGAGGTTGTTTAAAGATTCACCTGTTGCAGGGCACTATGGCTTTTTCCAGTTTTTTTGGCTTTTACAAATAAAGTTTCTACGAACAATTATTAGGCTTTTCTGTGGACAGAAACGTTCCCTTCTCTGAGACAGAGACCCAGGAGTGTAATTGCTGAACCATATGATGAGTGAATGTTTAATTTTTTAAAGAGACCACATGGCTTTTCTTGCATGGCTATTTTTTTTTTTAATTCACTCTGTCGACCTTTGTCTTAATTGGTGTATTTAGACTATTTGCATTTAATGTAATTATTGTTGTCAGGACTTAAGTCTGCCATTTTATTTTTTGTTTTCTGTTCCTTCTTTCTGATTCTTATTTCTTGTTTTCTTTTTTATGGCTTCCTGTGGGTTACTTGAACATTCAACATTGTTGAGAATTCCATTTTGATTTATAAGTAGTGTTTTGGAATTTATCTCCTTGCGTCTTTTTAGTGGTTACTTAAGGTATCTCATTAAGCATCCATAATAGATCATAGTCTACTGGTGTCAGCATTTAACCAGTTCAAATAAAATATAAAAACTTTACATCCCATTACATCTCCCATTTATAACATAATTGTCTTAAATATTTCCTCTACATATATTGAGTACTTCATCACATAGTGTTAGAATTTTTGCTTAACCATTAAACATACTTTAGAAAACTCGAGAATAAAAGGAAAGTCTATTGTGTTTAGCCATATTTTTACTCTTTCTATTGTTTTATCTTCCTTTCTGGTATTCCAAGATTCCTGTGTTTATCATTTTATTTCTGTCTTGAGAATTTTCTTTAGCCATCCTTTTAGGGTAGATCAGCTGGTGACAAATGCTCTTAGTTTTCCTTCATCTGAGAGGGTCTTCATTTTCTCTTCATTCTGAAGGATAGTTTTATTTAGCAGTTCTTTTCTTTAAGCTTTCAAAAAATATTGTGCTGCTTCCTTCTGGTCGCCATAGTTTCTGATGAGAAATTTTTTCTTTAAATTTTTTTATTGTTATGTTAATCACATTACATCATTAGTTTTTGATGTACTGTTCCATGATTCATTGTTTGTGCATAATACCCAGTGCTCCACGCAGAACGTGCCCTCTTTAATACCCGTCACCAGGCTAACCCATCCCCCCACCCCCCTCCCCTCTAGAACCCTCAGTTTGTTTTCAGAGTCCATCATCTCTCATGGTTCGTCTCCCCCTCCGATTTCCCCCCCTTCATTCTTCCCCTCCTGCTATCTTCTTCTTTTTTTTTCTTAACATATATTGCATTTTTGTTTCAGAGGTACAGGTCTGTGATTCAACAGTCTTGCACAATTCACAGCGCTCACCATAGCACATACCCTCCCCAATGTCTATCACCCGGCCACCCCCTCCCTCCTACCCCCCACCACTCCTGCAACCCTCAGTTTGTTTCCTGAGATTAAGAATTCCTCATCTCAGTGAGGTCATATGATACATGTCTTTCTCTGACTGACTTAGTTCACTCAGCATAACACCCTCCAGTTCCATCCACGTCGTTGCAAATGGCAAGATCTCATTCCTTTTGATGGCTGCATAATATTCCATTGTGTATATATACCACATCTTCTTTATCCATTCATCTGTCGATGGGCATCTTGGCTCTTTCCACAGTTTGGCTATTGTGGACATTGCTGCGATAAACATCGGGGTGCACGTACCCCCTCGGGTCCCTACATTTGTATCTTTGGGGTAAATACCCAGTAGTGCAATTGCTGGATCGTAGGGTAGCTCTATTTTCAACTTTTTGAGGAACCTCCATACTGTTTTCCACTGATGAGAAATTTTTTGTAACTCTAATTATGTTTCTCATATAGGTAAGGTATTGTTTCTCTCTCACTGTTTTTAAGATTTTTTTTTCTTTCTCTTTAGGTTACAGAAATTTGAACATGATGTATCTTAGCATGGATTTCTTTAGAGGTATCCTGTTTGGGGTTTACTCAGCTTCTTTCATCTGTGGGTTTATGTCTTTTGCCAAATTTGGGGAGTTTTCGGCCATTATTTCTCTGGATAATTTTTAGCCCCACCCTCTTTCTCCTCTCCTCCCAGGACTCCTGTGAAATGACTGTCAGACTTTTTGCTATCATCCAAAGGCTCCCGAGGCTCTCTTTTTTGGTCATTATTGTTTTTTAGTCCATTTTTTCTCTGTTGTCCAGACTGGGTAATCTCTCTTGTTTTCTCATCAAGTCCACTGGTTCTTTCCTCTGTCCTCTCATTCTGCTGTTAAACCCATTCATCGAGCTTTTATTTTTGTTATCTCATTTTTCAGTTCAAAATTTCCATTTGGTTCTTCTTTATTCCTTCTATCTCTTTGCTGGAACTTTCCATAGGCTAAGATGTTCTGCGCTTTCTTTTGTTTCATGCATGTTCATTATTTCTTGTTGAAGCATTTTTATGATGGCTCCTTTAAAATCCCTGTCAGATCATTCTAATAGCTATGCAACCTCAGTGTTGGTTTCTGTTGATTGCCTTATCTCATTCAAGTTAAGATACTCCTGGGTTTTGGTATGATGAGTGATTTTTCTACTGAAACCTGGATATTTGGAGTATTACGTTTTGAGAATCTGGATCTTATTTAATCTCCCGTTTTACCGGGCCTTCTGTGACATTGCTCTGGCAGGGGAAAGTGGGGGGCACCTTCTTATTGCTAGGTGGGGGTAGAAGTGCAGGCTTCCTTCTAGGCCTCAGCTGACACTACCCCCAGCAGGGAGGAGCAGGGGGCCTTGTTACCTACCACTAGATGGGGCTTACCCCCAGGCTCCGCACACAATGTCCACCAAATTCACAGAGGGAGGGGTCTCAGTACCACCAGCAGGAATGAAATTTGTGGCTCCCCACTAAGGCTTTCTCTGCCACCACTTCAGCAAAGAGGGGGTGGGTTGGGGTCCCTCATTACAACCTGGAACGGGTAAAGGTCTAGGCTCCTCACTCAGCCTGTGCTGGCAGGGGTGGGGATGTGGCCTCTGTTTTCAATGGTGTTAGGTGCTCCGCAGGAGTACAGAGATCATTCATTGTCCAAAGTTACCTGCTTTGCTAGGCTGCCCCTTTCCTGGTCCTCTGACCAGAGAGAGCGGATTCTTCTTAGGGCTTTCTTTGTCTGCACCTGTTAGCATTTCTAGGTTGCCAGCTTCTCTGGCGTTCAGTCTGAGATATATAAATTGCACAAACACACATCAAATTTCAAGGAACCCAGTGCCATGTCATTTCTTGGGTCTTGAACTCCCTGGCCTGTCTGCCTTCTCTCCATCTTTCAGAGATTTCTTATGTTTGTTTTCCATATAATGTCCAGGGATGTTAGCTGTACTTAACAGGGAGAATAGAAAAAAATATCTATTCCATCATTCCAGGAGCCATGGCCTTCTTTTTCAGTAATACATTTAAACTTCTGATCCATCTAGACTTCATTTTCACATAAATAGTGATATAGAGGATCCCAGCTTCATTTTTTCCAGACTATTCTAAGTTATCTTAATATCACATATTGGATAATCCCCCTTTTCCCACTGATCTGAAACACCCTATATCTTTCCATGCACGTGCAGGGCTGTTCCTGAATGTATTCTGTCGCATTGGCCTGTGTGCTTCCTTAGTACCAGCAGCTTATCTGTTGTAGCACCAAAGGTAGGCACTACTTGCTGGAACTTGCCCCTCCTTGCTCTTCTGCCCAAGAGACCCTAAGAGCTCACCTCTGCAGACCCGCTCCCCACTCTCTGAAACTCACCATGATTTAAAGCAAAATAAATTTAGTCTCTCACTGTTCTGGAGGCCAGGAGTCCAAAACCAAGATGTTTCAGGGCTGGTTCCTCCTTGGGGTCTTAGAGGGAGCATCTGCTCTGAGCTTCTCCACGGGCTTCTGGTTACTGGCAGTCCTTGGCATTGCTTGGTCTGTAAATGCATCTCTCCAATCTCTGCCTCCATCATCACATGGCTGTCTTCCCTCTGGGCATCTCTGTGTCTCTTCTTCTCTTATAATTGATAGGACCCCAGTCATATTGGATGAAGGGCCTCCTACTCTATTGGGACTTTGTCTTAACTAATTGTATCTGCAATGACTCTATTTCCAAATAAGGTCACATTCTGAAGATTGGGGAAGGACATGAATTTTGAGGAGATGCTATTCATCTCTGTTTGGTCCCCAACAGGATGCACTTGTCAAGACCCCCCCCCTACCCAGCACCTCCAACATCCACCCACCTTCCCCATCTCCTCAGTGCACAGCAGGAGCTCCAGCCTCCCAGCCCAATCAGGTCCTCTCTCTGTCCCTGGGTGGGGTTCACTCTGCACCCCAGAAACCCACCATACCATCTCCCCAGCCTGCTCACACTCCACCATCCCCATGTGGGCTCTCCTTGGGTGTGCAAGAGGAGAGGCCCATTGAGGGCTCACTCATGGTGGGAATTCCTTGGTCTGGAGAGTAGGCAGGGCAAGACACCACTGCCCCCTGCAAATGGGCGCCAGCAGAGGACGCAATCAGGGGCTCCTCTATCAGGGCAGACAGGGTCCCCAGCTCTCAGAAGTCCTGCATGGTAGAGGCAGACATCTGTGAGAATATCTGTTCAAAATCCATAAAGTCTTAATCATCGGAGTTGCTACTCTGTGTTGAGAACCAATTCAATGTCAGGCACGTCACACAGACTATTCCTATTGCTCAGGGAAGCTCTGTGATTGGATATACTGCTCCCATCAAACAGAAGGGGAAACAGTCCCAGAAGGGGTTAAGTAACCTCCCAGGGTCACACGTGAGGAAGAGGCAGACAGAGATTTGAACAAGCTCTGTCTGGCTCCTCCACTCACCTCTGGGCGCCCCTGGGGCCCTCACAACCTGGCTGTTCTGCTGGGTCCACCGGAAGCATTGGATGCAGTGTGTCCAATCAGCATGAGTATAAAGGGGCCTCCCACCACAATGTTACTTTAATGGAGGTCAGAGTTTTAATGCTCTTTCTCCTGGATTCGGGGAGTTTGCATTTAAGCTCTTTCAAGCACCCCCTCCTTTTTTTTTTTTTTTTCTACAGAATCATTAGCGCCGGATCGAGGCCCTGCTGGCAACTTTCCAACCATCAGCCACAAACGATGGTGTTTCCATGAACCACGTCACCATCTTCACTCTCAGGGAGCAAGATGCCCTCCACTCCAGCTACTCGGCCCCATCACTTCTCCTCTGTGCCCGGGCCCTCCTAGATCTCGGTTACCCCCAGTGATGACCATGAGTCTTGGTGGCTCAGAGGTAGGCTTGGGTGTCAGACTCTGGGGTTCAAATACTTGCTCTGCCACCTACCAGCTGGGTGACCTTGAGCAGGCAAGTAACTTAGCTTCTCTGAGCTTCCATTTCATCATTGGTACGTCCTCCACAGGGCTGGTTTCGCGATAAGCTACAGCGGCACACGCGACATGTTTAGCACAGTGTCCAGCCCACAGAACGTTCCTCAGAAATGCAAACTGTCAGTATTGCCTTCATGGCTAGGACAAGTGCTGTTATTCAGGCAGGACCGTGATCACTTGCTGGGCTGAAATACATGAGCCTCTGGATTCCAAGGACCAAGCTGGAACCAGAGATGTCAGTCACAGTTTAGACCAGTGCCGCTCTGAGGAATGGGGTCTTGATTACTGGCTTGTATCCACTAATAACAGCTCGACATTTGTGTTGTATCCATGCCCACCTGCGCCTGCTGGCACACGCAGCCTTCCCGCGGCCCTGGGAGGAGGCTGGAGAGGCAGCTGTCAGTCATTATGCAGACAGGCCACGGAGAGGACTTTCCCGAGGTCACACATGTGCGCAGGGCAGATGTGGGCACCAGCCAACTGGGTCCGGGTTCCACCCCTCTGAGCTCTGATCTTGGGCTTTTCTGCCTTCCAGCTCCTCACACCCATGTGAGAGAACTCTGGGACCCTCTCTGGGGACGTCTTCACCGCACTTCCTTAATTTGGGGTCCCAGTGTTTCCTGGAGGGATCTTGGGTAGGTTTCAGGGCTTTTTAAAAACTGTTTTTACTTTTGTCACTCAATTCTGTGAAAAACCCTTTTTTGGCTGGGGGTGGTGGTGCAGCACGGGGCAGGCGGGAGGGGAGCTGTGCAAGTCTTGCCATATTACTGGTGACCTTCAGTAGAGGAGAATGTCCACCAGTGTGCCCGGCCTCCCTTAGGTCTGAAGCAGTCCCACACTGTAGGCATTTTCCCATCCATGGCATCCACCCATGTGGTTGGGGGCACCGAGGACTGCCAGCCGGGGGTGAGCTCCAGGCCTCCCTCCTGGATTTGGAGTATGTGATGGATGGATTTGGATGTATGGTCAAACCACAATCACCCAAAACAACTGATAACTTTGTTCCTTTCATCAAACCGCAATGAGAGCCCACAGTGAGCTATATGTCTTGGAGATACAGCTGAGATGAACCTACCAGTCCCTTGCCCTCATGGAGAGACAGACGATAAACTCCAGACAAGTAACTGAGAAGATGTTGGGTGTGAGCCATGTGTGTAGGGTATTACAACAACATGACACCATGGAAAGTGACCTGATGCCCACTTCAGATGGGTTGTCACAGACGCTCAACATTTAGAGGGCATCCGCGCTGCAAATGGAATGTCTGTAGGAACCAAGCATGCAAATGTCAAGGAGATGAACATTTCAGGTGGGAAGAACAACCCATGCAAAGGTCCTGAGGAAGGAATGAGTTTGCCATGCTGAGAGAACAGAGGAAGACCAACGCTGCTGGAATGCTGAGACCAGGGCAGAGAGGATTCTGCAAGGTATGGACACAAACCCGACTCCATCAGGCGAAGCCAGGTTCTGAGAACACGCTCTGCCACTTTGCATTTGAGGCGCCCTGTGGCCAGCTCATGGGTAACCCCAGCCTGACCTCTCTGTCTCCTACCATCACCATGATAAGGGAAGCTGCACTCGGCTAGGCTGCCATTTGTACATTTTATGAGCACATTTCCGTTAACTCTGTTCTCCAGCAAGGCTGGCAGATGAGACCTTCTGTCTCAATCAGATATCCTAGTTAATGGAGCATTCCATCTATACCTTACACGGATCTCCCCTTCTCAAAGAATTAGAAAACAATAAAATGCATTTGACACTAAAACCTCAGTGACCATAATTTAATCTGGCTCTGATAAACACAGAGTCTCAACAGGATTTTTTTGTTGCCTGAGAGTCATAATTAAGAGTATCGGTTTCTATTTGTACCGTAAATGTGCAGATCTGTAGGTTAATAGACATTTCTGGTAGGGGAAAATGCTGTATCGACCATCTCTGATGATCTACACCCTTTGCCAACCCAGAGAAGTTACATATACAGATGAGGACAGTTTTCTCCCTCCCACAAATGCCCGTCTTAATGAAGATGTACATTACTCTATTTACTTGCCCTCATTCCCGCCAAAGTTTGCATTCTCGGTGTATGGCAGACGTTTGCAAAACAACCAAATATCTCTGCACTCCACTCAAGCAAGATCTTCAGCCATATGCCTTTCCTCCAGGAAGCTGGATGATGCTTGGGAATCAGCACTCTGCTCCCGGGTCCTTCTGCCCTTGCCGGTCCACGAACTAATACAAATTTGCTCCATCAGTCCCTGGTAATTAGACTCTGCCGAACTGATATATCCGATGAATACGGCAAAGTTTAAAAGAAGCCTGAATTAATCTCACAGATGAAAAGGGGCATGAGGCACTCCGAGACACTATTAATGTCAGGAAGGTGCAATAAATTTTATTTCTATCATTCCACGTGGATTGATGTTCTCATTATCTATCACACTTGCATATGATAAAAAGCAAATGCACAAGTGCCTGTTTTCCATAGAGGTGATCTTATACACTGTATTGAGGATGTGATCATTATACTTACGCATTTTATAGTAATGTTTTCTTAACAGCCAAAAGCACTTTCATTTAATATTAATAAAACAGATGTTTGGTTGAAAGTGGATGGAAACCACATGGCGTTCCGCACGTTCGTGAGAGCGCCTCCCACTGCATCTCCCTGCCCAGGGAATCTGGGGCAGCCTGCTTCAATCCCAACCCCCCATCTTTCCTCACACCCCCAAAGGAGGGTAAACTGGGGAGAGTAGAAATCCTATTACCCAAAAGATAAGGAGGGGCTGGAAAATGGAAATGCCATTTCTGTATCCTCTGCCCCTTCACCCACACCAACTGTAATTTTGAATGGAATTTGGAAATAGGCACCCGAACACGTGGCTTTGGCACCCAAGTCAATCCTGGTAAAGCTTGAGGGGTGGTGGGAAACGACAGCGCTTCTGCACAGAGCCCGAACTGTGAACACACAAGAGCTGCTTGCAAACTGTTCTTGGGGCCACATGACAGCATCATAGCCCAGCTACGCGCCTGGCCACTCTCCCTCTCATCATAATAAAAAAAGCAGCTGGTTGGTAAGTTTCCCCTTGGCAACCTCTTGCTCAGAAGATTTTTGAAATGTGTGGCTATGTTTTCTCTGTAATATTCCGGAAGATCCAACACTTGGCTTGTCCCAGATGACATGCCCTATAAATAAAAGTGAAAACCCCGCACCGGTGATGCGGGGCCAGGGCTGGTGTCGCCTTCCAGGCAGACAAAGGCCTTATCGGGAATGCCTCCTGTACAAGCCAGGGAAGGAGTGCAAGACCAGCCCGGTGAAGCTTAGGACATGGAACCTGGTGAAATTATTTGTTGGCAGAACCACCTTGCCGGCAATACAAACGCGCAGAGCAATGGTGGGGTGAAAAGGTTGGACACTGTCGGGCTTTGAGGAATAAGATGCGGGCAGCCCTGATCAAAACAGGGGTCCTGGAGCGCCCTCCGGGAGTGGCCCCGAGGGTGTGGAAAATTGATGGATGCTTCACTGTGTTCACAAGAAGCCAAGTTGAAGTCTGATTTCAGCTCAGGGCTAAACCCATCCGAACACATTACACTGCACAAGAACCTTTAATCCACAGGGACGCCAAGCCCTCTGGTCAATTACCCAGATAACCTGGCCTTGGGTGGACACATTATTTGGGAATCGATTGTTTCATTTGACACCGAGCAGGGTGCCTGATGCACGGCAGGCATTCGGTAATGCTTTTAATGAAAGACAGAATGAGCGAATTAACGGATAGAGGGACGCCACAGTTTTCTCGGGGGTGATGAGTTAGCACCCCCAGCAAAATGTGTGTGTAGTCAAATTGCCTTGGAGACACCCTTACGTGAGCCAGAGAGAACCGGGACAAATGTCGCCCCAGCACGGATTCATGGCCACGTTAACAGGCCCTGTTGGGAGCTTGGCATCATTTCCCAGAAGGGCCAGCTTTACACCCCCACAGGACAGTCCCAGGTCCCTGGCTGCGCCCATATGGATAGAGCCATGGGCTGGCTGGTGTTCCGTGCCTGGCTGCACTGAGCAATCAGTCTATATGCCAGAATCCACTCTGCCCCGCCTGGGGAACAAACTCACTTCCCACCTCAAGGTGGGGCCCACGGTCCTGTGCGTTTACATCAGTATTTTCCTGTCCCGCCACCCACCCCTCTTATAGATTATGCCGAGTGTGATGATTAAAGTCTAGAATTTTAAACAATTACATGAGGCCATGGCAAGACAGAGCTGGCCGTTTGAAATCCTGACAGCTATAAGCTTCGTTCGCCCCAGAAATCGATTGCTACTCCAGGCCCCAGGCACTAGGCGCCCGCCCATACCGCGCGCGGAGCCTGCAAGGCCGGGAGCTCCTTCCCCGGCTCCCAGAGAGCAGGGTGTGCGCGTGGTGCCAGGAAGCCCAGGGCATTTCAAGGGAATGGTGGAAAATTATGCTTGCTATCAAAAGGTAAGAATGTCTCACCAGATGAATAATGAAATGGTCTTCGATAATCCACCACTTTATACTTAAAATTCCAAAATGTTATAAAATGTGCAGATAGAGGATGGTCACTGTATGTTCTGGGAGAATCTAAGTAGGCAGGAAGGAGCCTCCCTAGACCCTCACCACCTTGGCCACGGGAGCACCAGCCCCACCTGGACCCCACTTCCCTCTTGGGCCACCCCCACCTCCTCTCATGCCTCCACTGCTCGGCACACTCATTTCCTAGCACTGCTGTAACAGCACCACAAGCTGGGAGGCCTCACGGAACCGAAATGCAGTCTGCCACCGGCCAGGAGGCCAGAAGTCCAACCCCCAGGTGTCAGCGGGGCTGCTTCCTTCTGGAGGCTAAGGGAGAATCTGGTCCAGGCCTCTCTCCTCTCCTCTGGTGGCTTCCGACGACCCTTGTAGACTCCCTGTTCTCCTCTCTGGCCCCCTTGTCACACGGCCTCCCTCCCTGTGTGGTCACCCCACATCCAGGGTGACCTCAGCTCAGGATCTTTGCCTTAGTGCCACCTGCCGAAGCCCCCCACTTCTAAGTGAGGTCACGTTCACGGGCACAAAGGTCTAGGACACGGACATATATTTGGGGAGGTTGTTACTCCCCCCGTGACGTCCATAAACACCGGGAGTGCTGAGGTTGCCAGCATGAGTTGCTGAATCCGATGTTGCTTCTATTGTTTCTCCATCCGCATCTCATGTGACCCAGCACTCCTCTTTCACAGTGCCCCTTCCCTCGGCCTCCAGGACCCCCGCTCTCCCCGTGGCCCTCCTCCTGCCTCCCCCCACCTCCCCCATGGGCTTCCTCATCCAAGGGGGTCTCCCCATCATCCTCGTTGTTCAGGTCAGAAATCACGGTGGCGGCATCGGCCCCTCTCACTCTTAGGCATCCCATCCAACAGCAAGTCCTATGGGCCCTCATCTCTCTCAGATGCTGCATGAGCCTCCTGAGGCGTGTCCCTCTTTCTGTCCCACTTAAATCCATTCTCAAGAGCAGCCAGCACGACCCTGTGAAAACATGTCAGCTCAAGCCAGCTCTCCACTCAAATGCTCCCATGGTGCCCATTTCATTTGGAGCCAAATCCTTGTAGGGTCTACCGATCTCTCCTGGATCGGGCTTCGGATGACTTTTCTGAGCTTTACCCTCCCCCTCCCCGCAACCCCTCTGCTCCAATGCATGTGGGCTCCTTCTAGTTCTCAACTACCCCCACCATACCCCTACCCCAGGGCCTTTATACTGGCTGTTCTCTCTTCCTGGAATGGTCTTTCCCTAGATACCCAAGGGGCTCCCTCCCTCACTTCCTCCAAGGCTCTGCTCCATGAGGAACCCCTGGCCATCCTATGAAGATGACCAGCTGCCCCCCTAGTCCTCCTGATCCTCAATGTCCTCCACTCAAACATACCCCCCCCCCCCCCAGGGCAGAGATCTTTGTGTTCAACCCCATGGATCCCAATGCCTAGAACACAAGAGGCGCTCAGCAAGTGTTTTGTTGAATAAATGAGGTGGGAAAAGAATGCCATAAAATCAAAATGCTTTAATTGTAAACTATATCATGTACCAAAAGGTGGTATATGTGTATAACCTTTACATATAGTTTAAAGAAGAATACACACCCAAGTACCTCACACCCAGCTTAAAATAAAAATATGGCTGTCCATTTGAGCCCCTGTATGCCCCAAATCATAGGCCCCCGGCACCCCCCAAAGTCAATCACTATCCTTCATTTGCGTGAATCATTCCTTTGCCTCTCTTTAATGTTTTCCGCGTACGTATATCTCCCTAAATACATATAACACATTTTCTGCATCTACATGATACATATGATAAATATTGCTGATTCACATGTTTTAAAAAATATATAGAAGTGCTGACGGTTGTCGTCTCCAAATTATGGGTGACTTTTAATTTCCTTCTCATTCTTTTCTGTATTTTCCAAGCTTTTATAATAAATATATATCGCTTTTGCAACCCACAAACAAGGAGATGGCCACAGATAACCTGAACTGATCCATTGTGAAACAAGAAGCACGCTGGTTTTCGAAACAAATAAACATTGTTTCTGCACTTAGGTCCCTCTAAGACTTACCCTCCAAAAAGGTTCAGATCTGTTTAATGTGGTGGAGAAGCAAATATTGCTGAAATGCATCTCGAACCCGACGTGCCCTGAGTGGCTGGCTGGGTGAGCTGCAATGAAGCAGGTGCTCCGGGTGTAGCTCTGGGCTCAGCTCTGGAAGAAGCACCTGGCGTCCGGAATGGCTGATCCTTCCACGATTTGTGAGCCGATGTGCTTCCTGAGTGGTGACTTGTCTCTTCTATTATTAAGGACACCAACAGTCCTATATTTTTACTCCTTTGCCTCTGTATCTCTGGGCGAGGCACTGTGTGGGGCAGGGGGCCCGGGGGGGGGGGGGCTACACCAGGCCCCCGGCCCCGCCCACCCTCACCCTTGACGTGACCTTGGACCAGCGGCCTCAGAGCCCCAGCGTCCTTCTCTGCAGCCGGCAGATGGCACCCAGAGGAACATCTGCCCTGTATGTTTCTGTTTTTCATCTTTTTCCTTAGTTTCATTCTTTTTCTTTCTTCAAGGTCACCGAGGCAAACTGCCCGGACCTCTGTTCTGGCCGCGGGCAGGCTCCCTTTCTTCATGCCTCTGTTTGCCCATCAGTGAAATGGAAATGACACAGAACCCCAGGGCAGATGACCTGAGGGAGAACTCAGAGCAGGGGCTGCTCACCGCGAGCTCACGGTAAATGTGGGCAACATTCCTTCTACACTTTTTTCCCTCTACTATTTTGAGAGTTGGACATTCTGTTTCTAGTTTTTTAGCGGTTGCTCTTACATTTTTTTTTTTAAGATTTTATTTAGTCATTTGACAGAGACACAGCGAGAGAGGGAACACAAGCAGGGGGAGTGGGAGAGGGAGAAGCAGGCTTCCCGCCGAGCAGGGAGCCCGATGCGGGGCTCGATCCCAGGACCCTGGGATCATGACCTGAGCCGAAGGCAGACGCTTAACGACTGAGCCACCCAGGCACCACCTCTCTTATATTTTTTTTAACATGGATACTTAACCTAACAAACCTGAAGTTAATTAGTATCTCCTGTGTCATGAAAGGTTGCCCTGAATCACCAGGATTTGGGATGCATTTCAATGCACTTTACACATCCTTATGGGCCTCCCCTACTTTTCGTGATGTATTTTACTTTTATCTTATTTTTATTTTTTAAGGATTTATTTATTTATGAGCGGGAGGGGGAGGAGCAGAGGGAGAGGGAGAGAAGCAAACTCCCCACTGAGCGCGGAGCCCCACACACAGGGCTCGATCCCATGACGTGACCCCCAGACCATGACCCGAGCCAAAACCAAGACTCAGATGCCCAACCAACTGAGCCACCCAGGCACCCCACTTTCATCTTGTTTTAAAAAATCTTTAACATTAGGCTTTTGTTATTACATTAAATATTTATTTGGTAGTGCAGAGACTTTTGGATTTTTCTGGGGGCTTTCCCTGCATTAGCGGCCCCACTACAAGCCTCAAGCCCCACTGGTCTGCCTGCCCGTCATATCCCTGACTCTACACATCCATGCATATGTACACACCCACCTGCGTGCACTCGCACGCACACACGCACACGCACGTGCACACGTATGCGCCCACAGCTAGTGGGGCTGAGCTCCACCACTGCACAATGATTCTGTAAGACAGTAACTATAAGGGGGAGCAGGTAAGGGGTATGTTCGAACTTTGTACTATCTTTGCAGCTTTTCTGTGAGCTTCACATGAACTCAACATGAAAAGTTTTTAAAAAATCATTTGGGGACTTTTTAAAAATATATGTATTCTTGGGTCCAGTGCAGACCTGCGGAATCAGAGGCTCTGGGGGTGGGACCGAGGTAGCTCCAGATTTTTTAGACCCTACCTACAAATGCAGGGGTTAGGACTTTCACAGATGAATTCGGCAGGGGGCACGGTTTAGCTCAGAATGGTCAGATACGGACTCCCTCTGCCCCTCTGGCTGTCCTTCCAGGGCACCCATGGCCTGCTCCATGCAGTCCTAGGGTGGCACCATCCCCTGCCCCCACACAGGCTCTGCAGAGGGGAGGCTGTATGGAGCACCCACCCCCCGCTCCCCTGCCCTCTCTCCTGGTAGGGTTGAGGGTGGCTGGTAAATCCATCCTTGGACCAGCCTTACCTTGGGAGCCCAGGAAGGACAGGCACGGGGCCAGGAGCAGAGCCAAAGCGGGCAGAGGGTGGAGGGAAGGAGGCCACAGGCACTCGGAGTCAGGCTGGAAGCTACATTTTTAACACAGGCTGCTTCCATTCCACAGAAGCCCGGAACTACCGGTGCTCACCCATAAGAGCCAATCGGGGCTGAAGGCGCTGGCCAATATAGCCTTCTGTGAGGATGGAAATGTTCCATATCTGCTTTCCCCAGTACCGTAGCCACGAGTTACCATGGCTCTTGAGGACTTGAAGGTGGCTAATATGACTGAGGAATTGAATCTGAACTTTTATTTAATTTTACTATCAATCGCCGCCTGTGGCCGGGGACCGGTGGATGGTCACGCAGCACTAAAGCCCCACCCCTCCTTCCCATCCCGTGCGGTGCGCAAACGGCAGGCTGACAGTTTACATTTACATCCGGGATGGGGCCGCTCAAGAGCGGGCAGCCTCAGGCTGCATCAGTGATGAACGAGCAGCCACAGCTGTGAGATCAGGCCTCATCCCCTCCAGGTTTCTGAAACCCCAGGGGAGAAGGATGCCTCCTTCTCAGGCAGACGGGCTGGGCCAGGCCAGGGCAGGCAGGCCTCGTCCCAGCCATGGCACAGACCTCTGCCCTCCAGGTATGGGAAGCAGAGTGGCCTGCCTTGCCCTCCCCACTGGCTGCATCTGGCCCCAGATGGGAGCCCCATGACTGGCCCCCCAGGGTGTTCCCACCCCCTGGGTGCCACAGACAGATGCAATTGTCCAAATCTTCTAGGCTGGCAATAAGGAGGCAATAAAGAGACCAGGAAGGCAGCAGTGGAATCCAGCCCTGGCTGGAAACCAGGAGAGTAGAGACACCTCCGCCCCTGCTGTGAGGCCTTGGTGGGGGAGATGGGAGGACACTTGTGCCGTCTTTGGTTGCAGAGCCTGTGGTCTGGACAGGACCATCTGAGAGGCACCAGTAGCCCACCCCCCGCAGTGTCTTAGAGCAGACCTGAGACAGGATTCAAGGCATAGTTTTTTGGGAGGTGACCCCCAAACCCAGGAAGCACCATGAGAAGCAGGGCAGGTGTTTTAGACTGAATTGTGTCCCCACAAAATTCTTCTGTTGCCGTCCTGACCTGCACTGTGTGACCGTATTTGGAGATTGGGCCTTTCGGGAGATAATGAAGGTTAAATGGGTTCATAAGAGGGGGACCCTGATCGAACAGGACTGGTGTCCTTGTAAGAACAGGGAGAGGGGCGGTTAAACGTCCGGCTCTTGGTCTCCGCTCCGGTCTTGATCTCAGGGTGGTGAGTACAAGCCTCGCGTTAGGCAGGCGCCCAGCATGGACCCTACTTAAAAAAGAAGAGGAAGAGACACCAGAGCGCTTGTTCCGTTTCTCTCTGTCTGTCCCTCTGTCTCTCTCTGTCCAGGAGCAGAGAGGAGGCCGTGTGGACGCAGCCAGAAGGGGGCCTTCTGCAAGCCAGCCGAAGAGCTTTCACCAGGGACCAACCCTGCAGATGCCTTAATCTTCGACTTTCAGTCGCCAAACCTGTGGGAAAATAAAATTCTGTTGCTTCAGCCTCCCAGTTGGTAATTTTTGTCACAGTGGCCTTCACAAACTAATACCGGAAGGAAGGCGGCTAAGAAGGGGGGTATTGTCAAGCCGCCGAGCCAACACTTCCTCTGCCCTAAGTCACCCAGGGCTGCTAGTGAACGCCCAGTGGCTCAGGGCCCCACCCACATTGTTCAAACCAGCCAGTCCTAGGCTGCTTCCCCGGCCTGGCCGGGAGGAGAGGGGAGGTCGAGGCAGGTTACGTAAGATGGGAAGGCTCACGCACATCTGTAGGCTTGGGGGAAGGGTCTGGGAGGGCGGGCCGGATGGCACACGTCCCCTTGGGCGCCTTTCCACGCAGGCTGTGCCGATGCTTCCCCGAAGACCATCAGTAAATGACTAAAGATCGACATCCACCCACAGACCTGAGGCGCATTTTATTTCTGACTCCTGTCTTTCCTAGCTGGTTGCTCGGAATGGACGTTGAGAAGGTGACCCCTGGGCCCTAATAAAAACAGCAGACTCCCCGCACCTGCAAACTGTTTTGCCAACGCGCTTCTCCTGCCGGTAGCTCTTCCCACCCTGGCCAGCCACAGGTGGGGCCCCTGGTCACGGGGCCGCTCCCCTTTTGCAGAGAAGGGGGTTGGAAGGACGCCCTATCAGGGAGGGCATGGCCTGTCCCCACAGAGGCCGTGATTCTGGCTTGTGCGGGGGCTTGTGCAGGGAGACAGAGTGGACAAAGACAGGGCTGGATGGAGGGGTGGTCTGTTACAGCCAGACCCCCCTGTCTCCCAGAAACAGAGGCAGGCACTCTCTTGACAAGAGGCTTTTTTTTTTTTTTTTCTTCAGAGGAGCGTCTCTTCGAGAAGATTCTCTTCAAAAGTCGGAGGCATGTCTGAGACGTTCTCTTCCCCCACTACAAGGCCATAAATTTTTCTTGCCAGTCTCCACTCCTACCCTGTGAGTTACAGCAGCTTCTCGGTCATTTATTATTCATCATTATTACGGTGACATACTCAGCCGTCTAATTCACTGTCTCCAAACGCAGACTTCATCTCGTTCCTTAAATGCTCGCCCGGCTGGAATTTCTTCTGACAAACTCCTGGCCCTGCTCTGGCATTATCTTTCCCCAAACAGGCATGATCATTTAGAACTTTATTGGCGATCTCGTAAAAAAGCCCTTCAGAAACAATCAGGGCTTCGATCTATCACCGATCACTTAGCACTTAAGGAAGGACACCAGAGGACGACATGCAAATGCCCCGTCTTGAAGCGCCACGGAGGAAGTTCAAGGTGCCACCGCCATAGTCCCTCCTGGGTCAGAGGAGGCATCAGATACATCCCCTGGCTCCCAAGGGATGCCCTGACTGCCACATCCATGGAAAGCCTGAAAGGGGTGGAGGATGAAACTAAGACCATGGATTCCCTCAGGGAGGCAGCAGGCTGTTGGCTCGCTGGGGGGGGGGGGCGGTGAGTCCTCAGACCCTCTGCTGTCACTCCTGCTGGGGCCCCCATAGCCCACTCACCCGGTTCCCACCCACATGCTGCCTCCTACTTACTGCCCAGAGGGACCTCTGCTGTGGACCCTGACCTTCACTCCCTCAAAACTTGCCTGCCCTATTTCTGTGCCTTTTAGGGACCTGCCTCCTCTCACTGATCTAAGGCAGTGCTGCCCGATAGGATGTTCTGCAGTGATGGAGATATTCTCTAGCCACACTGACCAACAGGTAGCCACCCGGCCGTACGCGGCTACTGAGCACTTGAAGCGTGCAATTGCAGTTGCGATCAACAACTGCATTTTTAACCTTATTTAATTTTAAGTTAAAAGTCGATAGCCACATGTGGCCAGCGGTGACCGATTGGAGAGGCAGGGCTAACAGGGGGCTTATCTGTTCGTGAGGCACGTCGACTCTCCCAGAAAACAGTCATAGTTAACACCAAGTTCCCGACAGGTGCTAGGCGTGATGTTAGGTGTGCTCTATTCCTCACCCCATTTCATTTTCATGGCAACCATATGAGGTGGGTATCCTTAGATGCCATTTTGCAGACAGTAAGACCGAAACTTGGGGAAGGTTAAGTCACATTACTGAGAAGAGATTCAGATTCGGGCAGTCCAGAGTGGAGGCTAGGAGAAAGCGGGCAGGCTTTCTCCAGGCCCCAGGGGTCTGTGTGATAGGCTGGGCTCTGTGGCATACCTCATCTCACTGGGTCCCCAGAGCAAGAGGACACAGGGCTGTCCAGGGTCCTTCCGCCATCTCTGGGTGGCTAGGAATATTACTGTCCTTTCTCTGGTTAAAGAAAGCTTGCCACTCCTCCCAGGACAGGATGGTCCACCCCAGGTGGGGTCTCGCTTTGCCCTCTTTCCTGTGAGCCTCAAACAAGAGGAAAGGTTACATCAGCAGGGATTTAGGTTAGCCATGAAGGGTACTTTGCAGGCCCTGGAGTGAGCTTCAAGGGAGACGACACAGCTCTGTCTTTGAAGAACCATAAAAGCAGCGCAGCTTTCTGCCTGGGATCATGATGACAGGGTTCTGTCCAGAGGCAAGGGGAGGACCAGACGACCACCCGCCCCCACAATGGTCCCTCAGAGCCTGTAACTTTTTTCTATGAAAACTGCTATTTGTCATTAAAATCCCTCTGTACGTTACTTGAGGAAAGGAAATATGGAGCGAGATTTAAAGAAATAACTCTGGGACTAACGGGGGGCCCCTCTCACATAGATTGATTCTCCTCGGATACATCCTTTCTGTGTTAACCCTTGGTTTCTGCTCCTCTTCTCAGGAAAAGTCTGCTTCTCCCTCCCATGAATAGCTTCGTCTTCCTCACACTCTCTGAGTCTTACGATAAGAAGCCGTTCCAGCAAATGCTGCCATTGGGACTAACGGTCCGTCCTTCCTGCACTGGCTGGAACATTCCCTGTTCCTGGGTCTGAGATTCCCCTACCCACAGGAAGTGACGTGGGGCTTCCTTTTCTGATCAGATGCTCCATCCCTAAAACAGAACAAAACTTCCATCACCCTCATGCTCTCTTCCAACTCATTGTGGGGGGGGATGTTGGGTGTCACTAGGCAACCAGCTGTTCTGCTCTCTCCCCACCCCAGAAAGCAGCCAGGTCACCAGCACGCGAGTCTAGAAGCAGCTTTACATTTTCCTTCCAATTCCTTTTTCTTTTCTTTTTTCTCTCTTTTTTTTTTAACCACCACTACTTTTGTTCCTCTAAGATCAGGCTCTCCATTGCTTTTTCCCCAATCTTGCTAACTGGATGAAAAAAGGGATCCCTCATCCATTTGCGGCAGGATTACACAGATCCACACTGCATGCAGATGTGCAAAGTGTAGCTTCTTTATTCCTCTACAAATAATATCTATACAATAATCCGATCTTCCTCCCAGGCCCCCAACCCAATTTACAGCTGGAGGAAAGGGAGAGGAGAGAAGAAAACAAAATGCAGGGCAATGCAGTCCGTATACATCCTTCCATAACCTAATAGTTTCTTTATTCTCTTCAGGGTTCCTGTGCCTTCCAGTCACCAACAGCCCCCTGCCCCCGGCAGCCCCCTCAAGATTGTGTCCCAGCCTGTGTGGATGGTGGGTGGTTTTATGACCTCATGGTACTAGGGTGAGGGGGCCCTGTCCTTGGATGAACATGTGGCTGGTGTCTCCTGAGAAGGACGGGCTCCACAATTTGCAGAGCTCAGTGCCAAAGGAAAATATGAGGTGCTTTGTTCAAAAATGGCTAAGAATTTCAAGATGGTGACAGTGGAGCGTAAAACCAAGAGAGAGCCCGTCTAAGCGCAGGCCCTGTGACCTGCACGGGCCCACAGAATTGGCCCCAGGCCTGGTGTTCATGTGCAGACCTGCCTCTTGTTAAAGTGTATGGCCGGGTGAAGGCTGTTGGGAGTCTGTTCTCCTGAGACTTGGTCAGAGCTGCTCATGACTCTGGCCTTTCTTACCTCTGGGAGGGGTGCTGGGTCCCATCCCCCACCAGGGCACAGGAAGTTGGCCCTACAGCCCTCTGATATGGAGCCCACAAGTCCCAGACCCAGAGATCCCAACCTCGGTTCAGTTGGGAAGCCCACCCACCTCATCCCTGTCCCGGGAATGTGGGTACTTCCAGTCCCGCCCATATCACGTAGAAACACGGGCACTTGGAGGAGCTGGACTCGGGGCTTCCCTCTTCCTATGGTGAGGAAGGAAGGCTGGGAGGCCACCTGTCCCCACCCCCACCCAGAGTCCTAAAAAAGGAAGTATAACAGAGGCCCCTATGTAATGCATCACCCATATGGGCCCCAAGCCTACGGAGAGGCGTTTATGACACAGGCTCGGTACCCCGGTCCCCATGTCCCTCTTACTGCATGAGCCACTGAGCTCAAAGGGACAGACTCCCTCTGATTCAGTCCACCAGGTCGGCTTCTTGATCTACTAAAGGGGGAGCTGAAGTAATTTCAAGAACCCTTACCTCTCTTGACCAAACCTAGCTTCCTTAATCTTGCTGCAGACTTTAAAAATCTTATTTCGTGCATCAAAACTGATACTAGCTTTCTTCCTTTTGGCAGGGCTGGTATAACTGCCTTAATCCCCCACTCTGTCTCCCAGGAAACTGAAATGGCTTTGTGTTCACATCGCATGAGTCTTGAGCGGTCAGTGGACCAATTTGACAAGATCAAGTGCCCAAGGACAGAGAGTATGGCCCCACGGCTCACACATAGCAGAGAGACCCACCCTGCCTAGTTGAGGTCCCTGTGCTAGAGAGGCAAGGGCAGGAGATTCAGAGGTTTCCCCCTTTAAGGTGAAATTTGAAGGAGAAACGAGTGTGAATTTTGCAAAGGTGAGTGGAGATGAACAGGGGCAAGAAAACGGGAGGGAGGAGGGGAGACACCCACCCTGGATTAGAGGGGCAGTCCCCAGCTCCCACTCACTTTGCCACAGCGGGGAATGCCGGTCCACTAAGGTTTTTACAGATTCTTTACGTTTTTAATGTTGACAATTCATTCGATTTTTTAAAAAGTAATAAAACTGTGTGGTACATCACGTAGGAACCAAACAAAGCACGTTTTCTGGTTGAACCCAACCACTAAAAGAATGGAGGGAAGACTGGATACTGGGGCTTGGGGAGTGGGGTGAGACCAGAGGGGCAGATCTTGCAGGGTTATGTTGTATTCTGAGAGAAATGTGTTCCCACCACTGGGAAGCCGTGACATGGTCTCAGACAAGGCAAAGTCACCACCAGAATTGTGTCTTGAAGAGACCCCTCTGGTTGGCGCATGGAGCCTGGCTTGAAGGAGAGAAAGTGGACATGGGAAGTCCAGTTAGGAGGCCAGAGCTGAGGATGAGGTGGCAGCGAGCAAAAGGAGAGATACTTAAAAGGTTGACACTGGTGAGCCTTAGAGGCAGACAATCATTAAATAAGCCAAGAATTGATTCCCTGGCAGAAGCCAAAACTACGCATAAGATCAACTCAGGAACTGGCAAGATGTGGACCAATGGCAACTCGGGTTCGCTGCTGATGGGAACGTACAATGGTACTCCCACCTTGGAGAACAGTCCGACACTTTCTTTGAGAACTTAGACATGCTTCTACCATGTGAGCCATTCTTTTCATTTCTAGGCATCTACCCAAGAGAAACGAAGTCCCCACATGCCCCCACGGAGACTCAAACACGTGTCCACAGCCGCTTCATTCACAATGGCCAAAAGTTGGAAACAATCAAAACGTCCATCAGTGGGTGAGTGGATACAGAAATGGTAGTGTGTTCATCCAGTGGAACGCTATTCCCCAACTACTGATAGATAACCACGTGAATCAGTCTCACCTCATTCTACTGAGTGAAAGAAGCCAGGCAAAAGAATACATGCAACATGACTTCATTTATATAAAATTCTACAAAATGCAAATGAATGGCAAGACCTATCAGTGGTCACCTGGGGGTGGGACGGTGAGAGGTGAATTTCAAAGGGCTGTTAGGAAACTGTTAGAAATTTTTATCTTGACTGTAGTGATGGTTTCTATGTATATATCAAATTGCACACTTTAAATATGTACAGTTTAGTACTCTTCAATTATATCTCAATAAAATTGGAAAAACATTAACTCAAGGAACCAGAATAAAACATTGTGAGGAGAGCCCCACCTCCACATTGGCTCTGCATTTCTGCCTCTTTTAACCCAACTTCTAATTTTAGACAGAAAATTAAAAAACTGGGGGGGAGACACCAAAGTGAGATCTCGCTTTAGAAACGTGTTGAAAATATATTAAACACTGAGATTTACCATCATAAATTAAATGAATAATTTCGGATCTCTCTCATCAAATGTTAAAAAAAATTTTTTTTTAATTAGCAAGTACAGAGAAAACTAACGTGAGCTAATCATTTTAAGGAATCTACCCTATTATGTTCTAATGAGTGGTTTTTTTTAATTTGATATTATTTTTCTTTTTTTTTTAAGATTTTATTTATTTATTTATTTATTTATTTGAGAGAGAGAATGAGAGATAGAGAGCACAAGAGGGAAGAGGGTCAGAGGGAGAAGCAGACTCCCCGCTGAGCAGGGAGCCCGATGCGGGACTCGATCCCGGGACTCCAGGATCATGACCTGAGCCGAAGGCAGTCGCTCGACCAACTGAGCCACCCAGGCGCCCCTGATTTTATTTTTCTAATGGAAGTTTTTATTTCCAAGACTTCATAAAGGGGCTTTCCGATTACATGTTTTTAAAGTACAATTTGAAGAGAACAAGTCAGCTTTTAAACAATTATATAATGATGTTCCCACAGGGCACAAACTTGGAAACTAACCGGTCCTTAGATTCAGTCCCTGTCTGTTTCTTGTTTATTGTGAGGCTGTGGACAAGTCCCCGTGCCCGCCAGAGCCTTGGTTTCTCCATTTGGAACACAGAACTAATGACCCTCTCACCTCCAGTAGCACAAACTACAGAGACTGAACAAGGATTTCCTCCTTCTATAGTGGTAGCTGATAATTATTAGATTTTATACTCAGTCCTAAAATTGCTGTCTCCCAAAAGGGTATTTGAGAGGAGGAAATTGCAATGCTCATTCCCTTCGTTCAAGTCTGAATGTTGATCATACAATGAACTGGACGCTTCTGGATGCATCGTAAAACGTTCTCAAAACAATCCCACTTTTCGTTCCTCACCTGCCAGGCAGCTGAACCGCAGCTTTATGAAATATGACGCAAGTCCTCTTTTATAGCCAGGCATTCATCTTCAGACTCCTTGGCATACGAGTCCCTCCAAGTTATTTTATTATTTCCAAGAAACTGTAACTGAGCTTGTTTATATACCTTCTGTTGTCATAAGAGTGATCACACATAAAGCATGTCAACCAAATATGAGAAAGGCATCCTTCATGTGGTTTATGGTTTCCTTGAGACAACCACTCTTTGGGCCTGGTCAGCTGACAGCTTTGAGAGGGTATTGGATGTGGCTTTTCAAGGAAAGGAAACCTGGGACCTGTAGAAGGTCCTTCCTTGGTCGGTTCAGCCAGCGGTCTGGAGTCCCCCCCCAAAGCTACTCCTAGCAGATGGAGGGCCTGGCAGGCCCCACCCAGCCCTGCAGCCGCTGCCGGGTCCAGCCAAGGTGCTGAGCTTGGGCTAGATGGCTAAGGGCCAGCTCTCCCTCTGTTCCCCACCCCACCCCCACCTGAGGTTCCAGTCCAAGATTTCAACCCCAAGGTCGCCTCCCCCTTTCCTCTCTCATCTTGTTCCAATGAGGCAGACCTGGTTCCAGCTTGCCTTCCTGGGCCTCAATTTCTCAGTCTTTAATATGGGGATAGAAAATATGCCAGAGCGAATTTTTTGCTTTTTGTTTTTTAATAAGGATCAAAGCGGATGGCGTTGGCAAACACTCTTTGTAAATTACCCGGAGGTGCGCTGTTATTGTCATTATCACTCCTGCTTTGCATCAGGGAGCCCCAGGCCCAGCGGCGTGCATATAAACAGCTTATGTTTGCCACTGGGTCCCCGCAGCAGTGCCACTCCCGGGAGCCCGCTCAGCCCAGAACTGAAGAAATCATCCACCGACTCAGGGACCGCCGGCCTCCCCCCCAGATCTCCCGCCTCCTAAAGGGACGGCCCGAATCCCCCAAAAGTTATGAAAAGTAATTTTATTCTCATTAATTCTGGAAACAAGCAAGTGCATAGAGAGAAGGAAGATGACGACCCGAATTAAAGGACAAGGCAGAAGGGGCCCGAAGTACCTGGGGGCGTGAGGCTGCGGGGACCCCAGACTCCCGCACAGACGCGGATAGCCAGATGGAACCGGAGGGGTGGGGTGAGGCCTGGGACTGGGAACCCAGAACAGAGGTGGCGCCCGCAGGACCGGAGTAGCGCAGCGCCCAGGACGGGTGCGGGGCGCACAGGAAGGGGGCGGGGTGCCCGGGAGGGGGGCTGGGCCCGCGGGACGGGGGTGGAGCGCAGGGAGGGGGAGGGGCGCACAGGCCGGGGTTGGGGGGGGGGGGCGGCAGGGTGCCCCGGAAGGGGCAGGGCTTGGGTGAGGAGTAGAGGGAGGATGGGGCAGAGCAGCAGGGTCCACCCCCGGAGTTAGCTGGAGGATGCCTGGCTTCCACTACCTACAGCCTCCGGGATGACAGAGCTTTCCAGAGAAAGAAACAAGGGCAAGAACACGTCAGACGGAGGGAATGGCATATCCAAGTGTTAAGAGTTGAATTGTGCCCCCCAAATTTTGTATGTTGAAGTCCCACACCCCAGCGCCTCAGAATGTGACCATATTTGGAAAGAGGTTTGTTGCAGATGTAATTAGTTAAGATGAGGTCATTAGTAGGGGTCCTAATTCAATACGACCTGTGTCCTCATTCTGGGAAAATGGGGACACAATGATGCTCACATAGGAGAATGCTATGTCAAGAGACACAGAGAGAAGACCGCCATCTACAAGCCAAGGAGAAAGGTCTAGAACGGATTCTCTCTCACAGCCCAGACACTGACCTTGGACTGCTGGCCCCCAGAATCGTGAGCTAATAAACCCATGTTGTTTGACCCACCTGGTCCGTGGGGCTTTGTTACAGCAGCTCTAGCAGACGAGTTCACCAAGGCACAGAGGCCTGAATGAAAGGGCATGGTGTGCGGGACTGTGGACCGTTCGTAGCCAAGAAGGGAGCAGGAGTGGTACAGATGAGGCATGGGGATGGGACGCTCAGAGCCACGTTCAGGAGTTTAGGGTCTGTCTCGGGTCAGTGGGGCGACAAGGAGGCCTTCTAGCCAGCGGGGAAATTGGTCAGTGTGGGCTTCAGGACCCACGCTGGCTGCAGACTGGAGGTAGCTGCTACGGCCACCTACCCGAGAGATGTTCAAGGACAAGGGGTGGTGGGAATTGGGCAGTTCCAGGCGTTTGTGGGCCTCCTGGTCAGCAGGGCTCCTGGGGGCTCACAGAGGGGAGGCATGTATCAGTCACACACGCCGGGTGGCTGAACCTACAGACGTTTATTCTCTCATAGTCTAGAGGCTGGAAGTCCAAGATCAGGGCGTCGGTAGGGTTGGCGTGTCCTGAGGCCTCTCTCCTCGGCTTGCAGATGAACGTCTCCTCCCCGCGTTCTCACGCGGTTGTCCTTCTGTGTGTGTCTGCATCTTAAACTCCTCTTCTTGTAAGGACACCAGTGATGGGGGGTGAGGGCCACCCTAATGACCTCATCCTAACTTTTCAATCCAAATGTACATGTATTGAGCCCATATTAAATGGAACACAGTTAAGAAACAACCCTCTCCCCAGCTCCTATTTCTTGCTGACTCACTTGCTTTCTACAGTCGTGCAATCTTCTATAACGTGCTTACGTATAGAAGCTCAGACTCCCCAGAAAGCGGTGGGTAGCGCAGCCCAGGTGAGTGGTCGTCATTTGAAGCTTGCATGGAGCTTGAGTTGTGGCTTCCTATGGAGGCGCCAGGCTGGCGCCCCAGTCATGGGCTCCCTGGAATGAACAGCCTTGACATCTGCATGATCTTGACTCACGAGGTGTGAATGGAATTGAAATCAGCTGTGGCCCCAGTGGCTTCTCCACAAAGCTGGGGGTGGTTGGCTTCGCTTCGGTAGAGAATTCGAATGCCTGCGTGTGTCTTTTTCTTTTTTTCTTTTTTGAGAGAGAGAGAGAGAGCACGAGCCGGGGGAGGGACAGAGAGCGAGGGAGAGAGAGCTGTCTATTCCTTTTTTTTTTTTTTAAGATTTATTTATTTGAGAGAGCGCGCACAAACAGGGAGGGGCAGAGGGAGGAGAGAGGGCTGTGTCCTTTTTTTTAAGATTGATTGATTGATTGATTTGAGAGAGAGAGAGAGCACACGGGGGAGGGGAGAGAGGGCCGAAACCAAGAGTGAGACACTCAACCGACTGAGCCACCCCCAGGCACCCCATTTATGTACTTCTTTAAAGACCCTATCTCCAAATACAGACACATTCTGATGTATGGGGGTTTAGCACCCCAATATATGAATGGGGGCGACACAGTTCAGTCCATAACAAAGGGATACCCATTTTTTGTTGCAGTTTGCATTCAAAGCCCGTGGCTTGCTGTGACACCCAGAAGAACCCAGCACAGGCCGGCCACTCCCCCAGACTGGCCCTCGGCAGGCCAGTTTTTCCTGGGAATTTGTTATTGTGTGGGTTCAGCCTTCTCAGCACGCCTGAAATCAGAAATCTAATTTTCATTCATTGCGCGTGAATTTATTGAGCTGGCTCCGTACCAGACGTTGATTTTCTGGGCACAGCAAAATGGCTCCATCTGTCTTGGGGGTGAACTGGCACCAACCAAGTTCAAAGAAAGTGATAAATAAGAAACCACAATGCCAATTTAGTGATTTGCCCTGTGAGATACAGCCACCGGGTGTGCAAGTTGATGGGCCAGCAGCCTCTCTCCCTCAGGCGACCTACAACGAGAGCCAGATGACCACTGGGGGCCACTTTGGGTGGACAGACTTTCCTGCAGGCTAACTGCACTTTCTTGGCTAGCAGGTAGGCCTCCTGGAGAATGACCGATGCCCCCAAATTTGCCTGATTAGCCTGGAATCAGAACAAGGAGAGTGTGGAAAACTTGAGCAGGGGCTTTGGGCCCACACAGCCTGAGGCTCTCTCTCTCCCATGCCAGGGATCAGCCCCGGCAAGCGGGCTTCGATGCCTTAGCCAAGATGCCTCCTGCCCTGTCCCCGCTGGACGGCCCTGCCCACAACTGTCTCCAGGCCCTGGCTTACCAGTACCCCGCCCCCTTTCTACGTGATCTACTTCCAAAAGAGTATAATTCAATTGGCCAGATTTCCATTGACTGAAGGTACGGAGCTCTGCCGGGCTACCTCCAGGAATGTGCCCCCGAATCCCAGAATTCTGGGTGTTTCCAAAGCCTCTAGCCTCTCACTCATTCACAGACCCTGGGTCCCCCTACAGAGGCAAATCCCAGGCAGGGCAGAGATGTAACTTCTCTGGGCAGAGGTAGATTTTCGGTAAAGCTAAGGGAGCTCCAGTGTCAGGACCTCCTGTTTGCTTGGGCCCCGGTGAGAGCTGGAAGATCCTGGGAGTCATAGAGCATTCTAGGTAGAGAGAAAAGCCAGGAAATCAGCAAACATGTCTAGTAACTTGCCTAAAGAGATGGCAGAAGAAAGGGACCTGAATTCCCAGGGCTCCAAGACTTTGTGGTGATTTCCTTTCTCGTTCTAAATAAATATTCATTTTCATACCTAAGTTCGTATTGTATCTATGTATTCTTTTTCTCAAAGGGAATCCCTCAACTGATCAGAGCTTTGCTCTCTCAAACCCCGGATCCACTCCTGCTGCTTTGCCTTGAGTCCTCGGTCCAGGACGGTGCTGGGGGCAGGGGAGTGCCCCTCGAAGATAGGCAGCTTCCTACCTTCCCGACTCACAGAAGCAGGCTCAACAGGTAGGTTGAAACGATGACCCTGAGGAAGAATCTGGCAATTTTCGGCATAGAGCCTTCGGGATGTAAAGGAATATTGGATCTGAGCTCTGCCTGCGCAGTGAAGAATACCCACTATCCCCTGGGCCGCCCTCAAGGAGACCACCACTGTTGGGAATACCCACTTGGCTGGCGCCTTCATTTCATTGAAGGGAGAGACTTGTCTCTCTTAATAACACATGGCTTCGTGTTCTTTTCCAGGGACATTTTTAAGCTTACAAGAAAAAAAAAAAAAAACCTTTGAAAATGGCTTTAAACGTTAAATCACGAATTTTTGTCCTCCCCCTCAAATTCAAAATAATGTATTTTTGCAAACGACAGAAACATCAGACATCTTCCCTCAGTCATCTGTCTGTCTGACAGACACATTTTTAGGGACAGGCAACTGCAGTGCTTAATTTACGTCTTTGTGTGTTTTAATGAGCTTTGTACCATTATTTTGATCTGGGAGTTGCTGCACAGCTCTGCATCTCTCATTAGTCTAGTTGTCATCTCCTTACCTGTGGAGAGCTCTGCCCCCACCCCGTGCTTTGTTTTGTATCTGCTGGCTCCCTCCCCACCCCACCCCCATGTAAGCTGGGCTCCATATGGGAGTTCTTCGGGTGCCAAATCCTCCCTTCATTCAGGATAAAGTCTGTCACATACGGGGCGTGAGCGGGAGGTGCATTAGCCAGGGCCCCATCGCCATGTGAACTGGTGGCAGGGCTCTGGACGCGGCAAGCTTCGCCTCCGGCGAGCAGACATCCACCTCCCCTTTCCAGGGTCTGCTTCCTCCTGCTCTCTGCCCCCACTCCCAGAGGGAGCCCCAGACCCTTTGCCTCCCACAGCATGCAGTGGCTCTGCCTCCCTCTGTAAGAACTGCCCCCTCTCTGAGCAGCAATCACAGAAGCTAATGCATGATTCATGGGAGACTCTTGGCCTGGGAGTGAGCGCCGAGGGAGAGGATCATGAGGCCCCCAGAAGCACTTTGGTTCAGGGAACATTCTTTCATTGATGCACATCTGTGCTGCCTGGAAGTGCATTAAAGAGAATCAGATGTGCTGCTACTTCTAAAATAGCTTTTGAATGTGCAAAGTGCCCGGGGAGGATGGGGAATGGCACAGAGCTGACGAGGCACTGGGCTGCTAGGGCTTCGTTCCATCTTTGTCCTTGAAGCACAAAGCACCCTGTGCCCGGTAGTGGCCCTCCTGGGCTCTTGGGGAAGAGCAGCCTGTCTCAGCAAGCGCAGGACTGCTGGGACTGCAGAGCCCCAGCCCTCCAGCCCCTCACCAAGCTCAGCTCTTTCTGCTCTGTGGCCATTTCAGAAACAGGGAGATCTCTGTCATCCTGCCTAACAAGGAGATCTCCCGATGGCCCCCACCAGAGGTCTAGCTTCGGGCAAAGTGGCCAGGGGGCCCAATATCCTGGTTCAGTCCTCGCTCCACCACCCACAACCTGCAGGCCTTGTTGGGCAAGTCACCAAGCCTGGGGATAAGGAGAAGTATGCCCTACTGACTGAAGACGTCCCAGGTGGCATCCCACCAATTTCTGATCTGTTTGTCTCTATGCTGTGGGGTATTCAGAGAGACCACTCATCCTGGGGGCAAGATTTACGGAGCTGCCGGGCAAGGAGCACTGAATCAAGAATGTGTGTGAAGGCCAGGGCTTTGGCCCAAGGCACATACATCCATCATGACTTCCAGTGGTAAGTGATTCAAATCTCAACACACAGAGGGAACTTACTGGCACCCATAGGTGAGGGTGCCTTCAGGCACAGCTGTATCCAGGCAGAGAAACAATGTTGTCCAGACTCTATAGTGCTACGGCCCATGAGGCTGCCTTCCCCTCCACTGGCTTCGTTCTCAGGCAGGCCTGTCTATTGTGGTGCCTTCACAGTTTTGCCAGCTCAGTGGAGGATCGTCCCTCTTGTCCCAAGGGCTCGGTGAAAGTCTCTGTGACCAGGAAGATGGATTGAATGATGGGCTTGGGACTGAGGGGTGTCAGCACTACCCAGTCCACACAAAATGAGGGAAGAGATCCCTAGAGGAAACTCAGAGTCATCAGAAGTACAGGGACAGTATGCTGGGAAGAGAGAAACACCAGGGACCCAACATGGAGTGTAGACAGGGGCCCTGTCAACTGTTCTGTGCTGTTTACACAGACTGAAGCAATCATTTGTCCTGTCAGGTTGTTCTCCCCAGAGCTCAGGTTCTAGCAGTTGGCATTTGAGCTGAGCTGCTGAGAGTAACCATGAGTTTTCCAGATGGGAAAGGAGGGAAAGGCGTTCCAAGCAGTGGGACCAGCATAAGCAAAGCCACTGAGGTGTGAAAGTGCATGGCACGTTCATAACCAGTGATCCCCATTCTTGTCAGCACCTCAAGGGCAGCAGAAATCACAGAGTGGGAAGAGCACTGGTTTGGGAGTCAGACATGCTCAGGTTCAAACCCCAGCTCTGCCACGTCGTCTCTGTAAAATCTTGGCAGCTCCCTTCCTCTTGCTGGGGTAGAATTTACTCCTCAGAACACTGATATGCACAGGAGACCCTGAAGTCCCTTATGACACTGATATCTGCTATTTTTACAGTGCCCCCTCCCACCCAGACACACCCCCACCCTGTGCCCTTCCCTGTCCATTCAAGCAGAAGACTACATTTCCCAGGCTCCCTTGCCCTCCGGTTTCTAGGTAGGTTTAGTCAGTGGGAGGCGCTAGTGCAAGACTGAAAGGTGACACAGGAGAAGATGCTCAACATCACTAATTATTTGATCCAACAATGCCAGTTGTGGGTACATATCCAGTAATTAGAGAGCAGGGTCTCCAAGACATATTTGTACAGCCATGTTCATAGAAGCGTTGTTCAGAGGAGCCAAAAGGTGGAGGCAAGCCCCAGTGGCCATCAACGGATGAACAGATAAACAAAACGTGGTCCAGCCATACAATGGGATCTTATTCAGCCGTCAAAAGGAAGTTCATTCTGGCACCTGTTACAACATAGATGGACCTTGAAGATGTTGTACTAAGTGGAATAAGCCAGTGCCAAAGAGACACTGTAGGAGCATACTTCTATATCTAAAGTGTCAAATCCAGGGGCGCCTCGGTGGCTCAGTCAGTTAAGCGTCCAACTCTTGGTTTTGGCTCAGGTCATGATTTCAGGGTCATGAGATCAAGCCCTGTGACGCGCTTGGCGCTAATCGTGGAGTCTGCTCGAGATTTTCCCTCTTCCTCTCCCTCCGCCCCTGCCCCCACTCATGCGCTCCAAATAAATAAGTGAATGAATGAATGAATGAATGAATGCTTTTAAAGTAGTTAAATCCACAGAAACAGAAAGTAAAGGGTGGGAACCAGGGGCTGGGGGAGTCAATGTTTGATGTGGACAGGGTTTCAGATTGAGAAGACGAAAAAGTTCTGGAGATGGACGGTGGTGATGGTTACTCAGCAGTGAACGCACTTCATGCCACTAAGCCATACACTTACACATGGTTTAGATGGCAAATTTTGTTATGTGTATCTTACCATAATTTTTTTTTTTTAAAAGACCGGGAGGCAGGATGGAGGAAGGAGCCAAGATCTGGCCCCCACTGTCCGGTGGAGCGTCCAGCCTTGCCCCTCCGCCATGGCTCCGGCACCTGCTGCCTGGTAATTCCCTCCATCGCCCCTTCTCCTGCCGACCAGCTACTGCCATGGCTCCGCCTTCCACCTAATGGCCCCAGGTACTGGGCACCCATAAAACCACTTCCTCCTTTGGTCTCACCAATCCCAGGGGCCGTTGCAGCTTCCAGGTGGCTAATCTCTGAGTTGCCTCATTTTACCCTTTAGGTTTCTCTGGTCACTAATCACCTAGGTAACCAACAAATGCACTCTGTTTCAATACCCTGAGTGGTTTCCCTTTTCCTGCCTGGGACTATCTGTAATACACACTAACATGTGTGTGGCCAGTGGGCAAGGGGCTCCCCAGCAGCAACCCCCAGCAATCCCTGACTGGCTGGGACACACGGGGAGCCAGCAGAAGCCTGGATGCTTGGCTGCCTCTAGGGCAATCTGCTCAACCATGAACCAAACCCCAAACAGCCAGCCCGGAGTCTCCATTTCCCCAGCAGGTGGGAAACATGAGGCAGAGTCTCCTCAGGTGAAAAGAAGAAATCAAAGAGAATCCAGAAGCATTCTCCGCATGGTGTTCTGTAAGTAGCTGCAGAGTTTCATTATTTATACCCGCTTGCAGCAGACCCTCCTCCTCGAGCCAGCGGGGCTCCCATCGAGCCCTGGTGTGCCCTGGACTGACCTTGGAGACACCCTGGGAAGTCGTCTCAATGACCCCTCAAATTCTCCTGCGTTTCCTCAGACGGACCCCTCCTCCCTTAAGATCTGCCATCCTGGGCGCCTGGGTGGCTCAGTTGGTTAAGCGACTGCCTTCGGCTCAGGTCATGATCCTGGAGGCCCGGGATCGAGTCCCACATCGGGCTCCCTGCTCAGCGGGGAGTCTGCTTCTCCCTCCGGCCCCCTTCCCTCTCCGTGCTCCTTCTAATCCCCCACTCTCAAATGAATAAATAAAATCTTAAAAAAAAAAAAAGTCTTTAAAAAAAAAGATCTGCCATCCTGAGCTCATTTCCCTTCCGACTCCAGGGCCGGCCACTGTCCCCCTACGGACAGCCCTTCTGCAAGGCCAGGAGAGAGGAAACCCTGCTCCACTCCCCAGGTGAGCCGAAGGCCCGTCTGAATCCTGATGCCTCTTATCCGTAGCCTCCAGCTTGCTTCCCCAGCACAGGCAGACGCTTGGAGAGGCCATTTGCCGCTGGACCAAACTCCATCACGGAGAGCAAAGATGAGAAGAGGGCCTCCTGAGAACCCCCAAAACCAGCACCCTGCCCCGAGATGCAAGAGGAATGAGGCACAAAGAGGTGAGTGGGAGCCGATGTCCAAGGTCACACAATCAGTCGAGGGGTCAGGGCAGGATGGACCAGGAGCCCCAGCGCCCCCAGGAGTGGATTGGGCTGAGAGTGGGGGTGCTGATGTCAGGGTTGCTTGTCTGGCAGGCCTGGGGGTGGGGGTGGGGCAGCCACCCTCAGTGTGGTGGGCCGTCGCTGCCCTCCCTCACCTGGGGCACCCGCCTCATTGGCCTGGGCCCTGGGGTGCTGCCTCAGCCCAACCCTGGCTGCCCTCTCCCGAGGGGCATCCCACCCTGCCCCCTGGACCCCTCTCCACATCTGACTGTGACCATGCTGCATTCCCTCTTGTGTCACTCAGTTTCTGAATCACAAGCCACAGAAATGAACTCTGGTTAATTTGATCAGAGAAGGGAATTGATGGAAAGGTATTGGGGAGCGCACAGACTCGCAGGCAGGCTGGAGAACCAGACCCCCCCCCCCAACCAGGCAGAAACCTGGACAGCTGGGGCAGCAGGCCCGACCGAGGTCAGGGAAGATGTGGCTGCCACTGGGGACACAGGGCCCATGTGGCCACTGCTATGACCACCCCCCCACCCATCCCCCGACAATACCACCCCCACCTCTACCATCACCCCACCCCCTGTCCCTACCCCCACCACCCCCACCCCCAATGATACCACCCCACCTCCACCACCCCATCACCCCCACCACCCACCCCCAATCCCTCTACCACCCCTGTCACCAACAATAGGACCCCCACCTACTACCACCCACCCTCCACTCCCACCAGAACCTTGCTGGTCCCCAAGGGCAGCTCCCTCCTCCGCTCCCAGCTTGAACGGTAAAATGGGAAATTCTGCTCTCCCTTCTGCCTTCCTGGGAGACACTGTGAGAGCAGCACCCACCCACCCCACTCTCCCTCCTTCCCCGTCATGGTGGGCCCTGGGCAGGGGCCTCGAGATGGGGAGGAAGGGACAGTCCCTCCTGCCTCTCACATGAGGAAGTGGCCTCCTTCCTCTGTCAGCCCTTGGATGTGGGCAGCGGGACCTGGCCCTCTGCTCTGGCCCCAGGATGTGTTCGCGGTGTGGAGCAGACTCCCCTCACAGGCACAGAGGGTAGGTCCAGGAGGTAAGGCAAAGAATAGGGAACCCACTCTGGTTTCAGAACTCTCAGGGGCCTAACTCCCCTCTCGGGTGGTAAGCTCTGCTTTTATTCTCCGAACAAAAGAATTACCAGCTGCCCGGAGACAAACACCTTTGAAATGCAATGCCCTCACCTCGCTTAGCTATGGCACGCATTTTCATAATTCACAAATATTCCCTCTTCCCTTTGGGCTAGCTTCACTGCCCTCCCCAGCTCTGCTGTGATGACCCTGGCGGTGGCCTCTTCTGGCCCCTCTGGTCTGTCTGCCAACTGATTCCCATTTAGAGGGCCTAAGAGGCTGAATAGTGTCCCCCAAATCCATGTCCCCCCGGAACCTCAGAGTGTGACCGTATTTGGGAATCGGGTCTTTGGGGAGGAATGATTGAGGTTAGAGCTGAGGGCATACTGATTCACGGGGGGTCCCGATCCAGTGAGAGTCTCCTCCTGAGAGACACAAGGGGACCTGCACGGACAAAGGCCCCGGAAGGACGGGCAGAGACTGGAGTGAGGTCTAGGAGCCCAAGAAGATCAAGGAGCTCCAGGAACCTCCAAAAGCTGAAAAGATAAGAACAGATCCTCCCCGTGGAGCCTTCAGAGGGAGTGTGGCCCTGCCAACAATTTGATGTTGGCCTTTTGGCCTCCAGAACACTGGGGGAGTACATCCCTGTTGTTTTGAGCCACCCATTGGCAGTACTAATACAGAGAGGGTACAGGGTGGGGAGCCAGCCTCCCGAATCGCCCACAGTACTTGACCCTCAGCCACAGACGTGCCCAACCTCTCCCCTCCCAGGACTCCACTGCGATGCATGAAGTTGGGGCTGCTGCCTCTTACAGGCCACCTTTCAGTTCAGAGTCTTGGAAAGCAAAGTGACCGGTGGTTGTTCCCCCAGAGCCGGCCAGGCTCCGGAGTGAGTAGCTCTAGCTCCCCGCAGACAGCCAAGCAGCGGGGCCCAGAGCCTGGAGGCTACCCCTCTGCTTGCTTATTTCCAGGACAGTGCGCCCAACATTGCCCCTACCCCCACACCAGTTTAAAAGTAACTTTTTTTTATGCGACTTGCTCGTTTTGTGATTAGGCTCCTCCCGTCTTGTTTTAATGTTTTATTCTTTCAAATACAGAAGGAAGTCTTATTTCACAGCCGAGATAACCCCCTGTCCCCCCGCCCCCAGGGGCATGTTTCAGTAGAACCAAGATGAATGCATGGTCAAGAAATTCAGAAAGAACAAAAGTCATGAACAGGTAAAGGCAAAACCCAGGTAACTGACAAGTATAGGCCGATGAAGGCAACAGTGAGACACCGGTTTTATCTACCAGATCGAGGAGAATCAGAATAGGCTACTATTAAATGTGGGTGAAGACATGCGGCAAGGGGAGCCCCCGTGCCTGGTGGGCTGGGGCGGCGCTGATGAGGTGGAGCGTTCGCTTCTGTCCTGGATGGTGCCTCTCACTCCGGGAGGGGACCCGCACCAGGACACCCATCATGGCCCTGTTTGAGATGGCAGGTTGAGGGAACCCAGGCTGGATCCCTCAGGGTCCTGGTGGGAAACGGGTGGCATGCCCAAATCAGGATCATCCCAGGAGGGTTAATTTACAAAGGGACTGTTTACAAAAGTGTGGGTGCAGGGGAAGCCCCAGGTTCAGAGCAGCAGAGCTGTGACCCAGGCCTGAAGGGAGGGAGTAGTGGATGAACCCAAATGGGAAGAGTTGTGTAGACGAGTAGGACCCAGCCAGCTACCCTGCTGCTGCCAGAAGGATCCCCAGAAAGCCCTGCCCTGCCCCCCCTCCCCCTGAGCCCCTCTTGGCCAGACCCCATCAGAAGCCAGAAAGCAAGGAGCCCATTGTCGGGGCTCATACAGGGCAGCCCACTGGGCACAGAGCTGGAGGGGAAGGTGGAGGTGGGCCTGGAGGGGCAGAATGAGAGAGCAGAAGACACCCAGCTCCCTCCCACCCCGGAGAACGGAGGCATCACACAGAGCAGATGCCTACCGTGGAACACAACACAGCATTTGGAAGAAGTGAAGGAGACCTACAAGCGATGTCACTGGGTCTTGAAATCTGGTGCCGAGTTAAAAAAGAAAGACCTAAAACAAGGTGGAGAGCACACGTACATGAAACCAAATCTTTTCGAAGATACACGGGACATCCAAGGCACCAACCAGACGAGGCTAGAACTTCAACGTATGAATCGAGGGAAGACACAACTCAGCCCACGACAGGCTGGCTCAGCGGGTGTCTCAGTGGACCGAAGCCCATTGGCATGTCCACTCCCACAGCCACGGGCATTACCATCTCCTCAGGTGGATCTTGGGGCTCCTGCTTGGATGTGGGATAGAGACTCCGTCACCATCCAGACGGTGGGGCATGAAGAAGTAACATAGATGATGCGGAACCATAACAGGGAGCTAACTGAGGATAAGGCTTTTGTTGCAGAAGGCAGAGCAGAGAGATGGGAGGAAACCCTTCATGTATGGGTTTGGAACCACTAAATCAAACCCACGTGACCCCTTCGTGCCTCTGGCCTTTTAGTCACAGTAGCCAGGGAATCTTCAGTGTTGCAGCTGGTGTGAGTTTGGTTTTCTAACGCAAATGCTGTTCACATCCTGTGTCTCCGCAGTTCCTGGCATTGTTCCCTTGCTCCGCCAGGCTCCCTGGGGAGCGTGCGGGCTGATGGCAAGATAGAACAGCTATTCCTCTCCCCGTGGGTTTCTTCTTGGACACTTACCCTATCCTGATGGGCCTTCAAAGCCTTATCTTTTAACAAATCCACATCCAGCTTTCCTGAGTGTCCTTTGGGATTTAAGCAGCAGGATGTCCCTGAGAGATGGCCACTGGCCGTTTATTACCTTGTATAACCCAGATATGTCAGGCTTGTCCTCATGGACCAGTCCCTGCGCCGAGTATACTGATGTAGGTCGTTAAAATTGACTTCATTAAAGGGGAGAGCAAGGGTTTTGCCCAAAACATCATGTGGAAATTTCCTGAAAATTCTCACTACGCATCTCTTCCTTTCTCCTGGATCATCGGCCGTTGGAATCTGCTAAAACATCTCTGCACCTTTTCCCTGTGGCTCTCTCTGTGCTGCTCATTCCTTCCTCCTCCTGAGGGGCTGAGTCCCTCCATCCACCTGCGCCCCTGCCCTGTGACCCCCCCCCATACGCATCCCCTAGTTACCCTTTCACCTGAGCATTAGCCCCTCCTGGAGAAGAGTGAATCGGCGTTTCGACACACACGCACACCCACACACAAACCAGCTCACACACACTCACACTCAAACACATGTGCACACGCATACACATAAACTCACACAGTCCTACATCACACACATAGTCATATACAAACACACACTCATACACTAGTACACAAATTCACACGATCACATGCACTCCTTCAAACATACATGTACAAACATACATACCACTCACACAAGACACTCATACACAGGCATGCATTCACTCTCACACACATACATTTGCACCTGCACGTGCATGCTTACACATACACGCTCATATTTACACAACTCCTTACACTCAAGTTCACCCGCACGCTTACAAACACACAGGCATACTTACACTCCCACGTGCACACATATAATCTCACACACCCTGTTCACACACACATACACTCACACTCATGCACACACATCTCCCCTTCTCAGGGGTCTCTGGAGATGCTGTTGGACCCCATCAGGCTGGCCCATCACATTTCCTCACAGAGAGTCCTAGAGCTCAGGGAGTCTAACCTCTCCCAGGCGGCAGACCTCTTGGGGTAGGCATTGCTTCTCCAGCCGGCAGGGTCTGTGTCTGCTATTGGGAGAGTGAGGTGCATCCTTCTCTTGTGGGGGCTGCTGGCTCCTGGATGTTTCTTGCTGCCAGGCCTAAGGAAGGGGTCAGGCCATCCCCACTCCCAGATTTCTGAGAAGCCCCTGAGTGGTGGGTCTATGAAATACCAGGGTGTAAGAGGCCCGGCCATCCAGAAATGGCTCCTGACCCGCCCTACCACCATGGTAGCATGTTGGGGACATCATGCCTTCCTCCAGCCCTGGCAGGCTCTGGGGGCCTGCTGATCACCCCACCCACTGGGAGGCACACCCACATGATGTCATTGACCTGGAGGCTATTGAGAGGGTCTCTTTTCCTCCCCCAACTCTGGTGAGTCTAAACGTAAGAATTGGGAGCCACTCTATTTTGTAATTGTATTCAGCAATTCTTGCCTTCTGGAAGTTCTCATAAGCACCTGGCCCACCATGTCTGAATCTCCAAACTTCGTTCAACTGCCCCTGACTGGGGAGGGGCAGTGTAGTCCACAGTGACTCATTTTCCCCATCTGCTGGGATGCTCCTAACACAGGAATCCCAGCCAGATGCTCCTGTGGAACCAAGAGACCGTCCTTCTCAGAAATGAGGCCCTGGCTTCTGGGCCAGGAACACCTCCCACCTGGTGGGATCTTCAGACTCTCATCCACCAGTGCGCCTCCGCCTGGGTCCACCCATCCCCGTGAGGACTCAGGACGTCCCCAAGTCCTCACAGCCCTGCTAACGGCTTACCCTGTGCTCACGGTGTGAGAGCTTCCCCCATGGCAAACTCACCACCTCGCAGGAGACCTTAAGGACAGAGCAAGGATGTCTGTCACCAGCCTCCTTTCTCCACCCGGAAACGACTCTCAGTTCTTCTCAAATGGGATACCTCTCAAGGCAAGGCTGAAAATTACTTCCCAGCCCTTAACTTCGTGAAGCTTTTAGACTTCCTTGGTTTAATGAATTTATGTGGAAATCTGGCCCTCCAAATCTGTGCCTCCTCCTAAAAATAGTAATTCCGATCTCAGTGTGTTTTTCACAACATCGCCCCTTTGACACTAGTGGTATTCCAAGCTTCACGAATTCCTTTAGTAACATGACATTCAACAGTGAGGTGGTATGTGTGGCACCCACCACCAGGCCTGACACAAAATAAGCTCTGGAAAAATATTTCTTGGTAGAAAAAAAAGTGAAAGAAGATAGCGTGTTCTCTCGGCTTTGCAGTTACTGCAAGGCACTTCTAACCACCTGGAGTTAGCACAGATTCCACAGGCTTAAGGGCAGGACCCTGGATAAGACCGCTCCCGCGTCAGCCACTGGGCACAGGCTCAGGGATCCCCAGGCCACCCGCAATTCTGACCAACTGGCCACAAATCTGGGGGCAGGGCGGTTCGTGACCCCCATCAGTGTCAATGATTTGCTAGAATAACTCACAGAGCTCAGGTAAGTGCTGTACTTCTGATTACAGTTTTATTATAAAGGATGCAGATCAGGACCTGTCAGATGAAGAGCCACATAGGGTGAGGTCTGGGAGGGACTTGAATACACTGCTTCCGGGCCCTCTCCCCGTCGAACCTGGGCACGTCACCCTCTGGCACACCTATGGAAGCTTCATCCGACCTTGGGGCTGGCATGAACTGGGTTCCTGATACATCTGGTTCATAGATGGCCGCTTTTGCAACTGTGTTCTCACATGGCCGAAGGGGTGAGGGAGCTCTGTGGGGTCTCTTTTATAAGGACACTATCACACTGAGAATCAGGATCTCAACATATGAACTGGGGAGGGGATGTGCCCACAAACATTCAGACCATAGCAGGCTGATATCCCCTGGCTGGAGGCCCCAACCTGCTAACCACGTGGTTGGTCTCTCTGGTGTGGCCAGCCCCCATCCTGAGTCATTTCATTAACATAAACCCAGGTGTCATCCCAGGAGGCCACCATGACTAACACACACTCCTATCGACTCTGAAAATTCCAAGAACTTAGAAGCTCCCTTCCTGGAGCCGGGAACAAAGGCCAGTCAGATTCTTTATTATACAATAGCTCAGATACTGAGTGATTATGCAAGCAAAGGGGCTGCAACCTAACACAACACCTAGTTCTCAGATTCTGAGGGTAACCCTCTAAATGTAATCTGCGTTCATCCCAAGGCTCCAGGTGGCATCACCTTTACAGAAACACACCCATGACATTAAACTATCAAAAGATATTCCAATCTTCGTGCTGTGGTTCTCAGAGACTCTCGCCCACTGATGCTCTTCGTGTGCCTTTCCCATCTTCTGGTATTTGCAATCCCTCATCCCTGACAGCCACCCCAGAGCTCCCAACATTTCCTCCCCTGCCTCAGGAAACAAGCTGAGCTGCCAAGGACCATGCCTCCGATTTCATGAATGGAAAGAGGCGCTTTCCAGATGGTGATGTCGATTTAACGTTACGTGTCAATTTGACCGGCCACGGATTTAAACATGATTTCTGGCTGTATCCGTGACGGTGTTTCTGGATGAGATCAGCATTTGAAGGTGTGGATGCAGGAAAGTAGGTGGCCCTCCCCAGTGTAGAGTGGGCCTCATCAGATCCATTGAGGGCCTCAACAGAACAGAAGACAGAGGAAAGAGGAATTGGCTACTTTTTTCCCGACTCACTGCATGAGCTGGAATATCTCCACCATCAGCTTTTCTGGGCCTCCAGCGTGTAGATGGCAAATAGCAGGACTTCTCAACTTCCATAATCACGTAAGCCAATTCCTCATTATATAGATCTCCTCTGATATACATTGGATAGATAGATAGTTTGATAGGTAGACAGATAGATGGTATGTTGATAGAGAGAGAGAGAGAGATGCACAGATACATAGATAGATCGATCCTATCGGTTCTGTTGTTCCGGTGAACCTTGACTGTAGACAAGCCTAACTTGGGTTTAAAGAAGACATCTGGTCCTGTCTCCTCTCTCCTCTGGTTGATTATAGCAATTTGTGTTTGCACGGGGATCTGGAAGTCAAGGTGAGAAGCTCATTCAGTGTGAGCTTTACAACACCCTTGGACAATCCATAAAGCGAATACTACTGTCTTCTGCTGTTACAGAGTGAAAACTTGTAGCTCAGCACACTATGACCTGCCAGAAATCACACAGCCAGTAGGCGAGCCCACCTTCAGCCTGGGTCTTCTGATGCTAAGACCAGGGCATTTCCAGAACACCATGCTGAGACTTCACAAGGCAAACCCTGACCCAGAAACACCACAGGATCCTCAGTAATTCAAATAAAGGTACAACCATATTCATCCTACTCTCTTTACCAAAATAGACATTCTACAGAATTGTTTCAGTATGATTTTTGTTTGTTTGTTTGTTTCAGTATGATTTGAAAGTTTGAACCACAGGGTCTTTTGAAGAGCGTTCAACTGATAAGAACCAGACACACCCACCTCCCCTGGCCACTCACCGGTTCCCTGTGCCCTCAATTTCGGGAGAATTTAGTTTGAACACCCATTTCTAACCAGCTGTGTTTCCTGCATTTCTGAGCAATCCAGGTACCCACTACTTGTAGCCAAGAGGATATCATTGTGTCTGCCTGGCTTGGTCATAAACTGCAGCCCTCAGACAGGAGAAGATGCTTCCAGACATTTCCCGGTCATTCTCCTCCATACCTCACCTCACCTGAAAACAGACGCAGTGAAGGGCACCTTTTCCTGCCCAGAGGTCTCCTCACAGAAGTCTCCCGAAACATTTCTTTTACAACACGTTTTTGCCTTCCAAAGGGGTCAACACACAGCTCTGGTCTGGGAAGCCGTGGTGCAGAGAAGTATAGCAAGTCGGATCCAATCTCAAACCACTCCCTGGGTAATCCTGGCCACGTGATAGGTCTCGCTGAGCTGTGTCCGCGCCCACAAGTTTGGGGGGGGTGGGACTCCCCTGCTCCAGCCCAGCCTGCAGGTGCTGTCAGAGCCCCCCACCTGGTCGGTAAAGTAAAGGGCTTGTGTGCAACAGCTGGCATCTCTGGGTGATCTCTTCCCACTTTTTGCTTTTCTTCAAGAAGCCTCCCTTGAGGCAGATTCCATGCCCCGCCCACCCCCAGAAAAACAGCCTGCAGTGCCCCTGACAATCCTAGAAGCCCCGGGTCCCGATGGGGTGAGGGCCAGCACCTGCCCGACCACATCAGAGACAGCCACCCCTCCCAGCCCCAGCTCAGGCCAGGGCTGACAAAGAAACTACGGCCCTTGCTCCTTCCTCTTCATGGTGGCTGAGGAAGCACTGTGAGCCAGTCCCCGGTCACACCAGGTTTCCAGCGATCCTACGAGCCATACTGCTATGCTTAACTTCCAGACAGAAGAGGAGAAATCAATGACGTTTTTCCTCTCCTCCCTAGCTCCCCACTCCCTGCCCCGAGCTGGGCATTCTGAGCAGAATGCAGACCCCTTCGGATGCCCAGCTGGGATCAACTTGGCAGAGCCACACAGAAGGTAAGAAACAAATAACTCGGAAGCTAGTTTTGCACAACCGGGTCCATTTCTCCTCCAAGAAATTTCACACCTTGACACAAATGAGCAGATTTTAAGAAAGAGGCATTCAAGGTTAGGTCGCATTTTCAACTGTGGAGGGGGACATGAAAAAGCACCTTCTTCTCTGTGGGCAGTGGCCCCCTGGGATACGTGAAAGGGAGTCCCTTCCCCGCAAAAGGTGTCCCTCCCGTGACATTCCAACCTCAAGTTGGCTTATCTCAAAAGGACTCATTTGGAGGTAGGTCAGTGAGAATGACACCTGTAGCTGCCAGTTAGCTGGCATTGCCAGGCATACAGTGGGTGCCCAATAAATGTTGGATGGATGAATGGATGGGTGAATTCAATGCCCTCATCAAAGCCAATGCTCATTAAAGCTTTTCCATAATGATCTAGGTATGGAAGAGCGGTTTATGGAAAGGCAAGAACCCAATTTGCAAACCCTCCTGTTGGCTTCACAATAATTTATGCTCATCTGCGTCTAATAAAATATGGAAGCAATTTTACAGGAACATTTTGTGCTTTAGCGATTCATTTAACTATTTCCTCTAGGGGGCAAGTCATATATTCTCCTCCAGATGTGTGGGGAGTTCTGTGAATAAATCTGCAAATATCAAGATGAGATGCTCACCCCACCCCCACCCACGGGAGCCTGAGTCTAACTAAAGGAAGCATAAAAGTGGAGACCAACAGGAGTCCTTCTGGCCTCCATTCCTCCCCATGGCGTCCAGGCCCAAAGGGCCCCGGGCCCATCCCCTGCTGAGGTGACCGGAAACTGCTACAGGAGCTGAGTGCCCAGGTCACTTTCCTCAAAGAACTTTCCTCTGTCAAGTCCACACCCCTCACTCGCAGGGCTTTGGAGAGATGAGCTGTTCTCCACCCCATCAACTCCCAACTCGAGGACACTAGGAAGGATGCTCAGGTGCCACAGTGGACACCACCATCCCTTCACACACCATGCATGGCCCCTTCACTAGGCTGCATCCCCTGTGTGAGCTGCCCCCAAGCCCCTTGCAGACTTAAGAACTTATGAATGCAAATGAGTAACACCTGCCTGGAGCCGCCTATCACTCCGTTCACATCCTGATTTTCCGGGGCACCAATTTTTTTAATTAAACTTTTAATTTTGAGATAATTGGAGATTCACATGCAGTTGTAAGAAATAATATGGAGAGATCCCATATGCCCTTTGTTCCGTTCTCCCCTCCTTGCTGCCTTATAGTAAATATCTTGCAAAACTGTAATATGGCTCTGAGTTACCAACTTTCAAAAATGTAACATTGCACGCCTATTTCCTAGTGTAAGACAGGAAGTATATTTTCACCAGGTTGAGACTCCTGACCCAACCTCCTCCCAACGCAAAGCCTGCTTGATATGACCATCCAGTATTTCCCATTTTGATAAAGGACATTCCCTCCCCAAGAAAAAAATTCAGATTTTTCTCTCTCTTCCTTGCGTTCCCCGACTCAAATCCAAAATAGCAACCAGTCTTTGCGTGTCCAGGCCAGAAAGTCCCGAATCCACCCACTCGCCACTCTCTCTACCACAATGAGCTTGCCATTAGCCATTGTCGGTGCTCTTGAGCAAAACCAGCTACAGAACTTGCAAGGCCCAGTGAAAAATGAACACACGGAGCCCCTTGTTGGAAAATTATTAAGAATTCCAATATGGTGGCAGCATCACATTAAACCCAGCACTTGGCCATTCTCAGTGCAGGGCCCTGTGGACCATACAGGTCCCACAGCCATGGAGCCCACGCTGCCCTTCAAACTGTGACCACCGGGAGCCCTAGGGCGTGTCAGTTAGGACCCGTTAGAGGATCGAGGCTTCTGTTGTTTGATGTGGGGCAGGAGTAGGGAGAGCTCAAGGAAGCAAGGTTTGCTCTGGATTGGATGCTATCAGATACCAGAGGTGAGGCTGTGACTGGGCGTCTTAATAATTCTTACCTGGAAGGTGACAAGGACAGAGCAAACTATAGCTGATGTTGATTTAAAAAAAAAAAAAAAAAGGTCACATTAGCCAGGATGGAGGATGTCTGGTTAATTTTGTGGTTTGGACCACGTCCATACCTTGTGTGTTCAAACATGATTTCGGAGAGGTCTTGTTGCTCTCTTGATCCATCATGGACACCGTGGCCTTGTCTGATGTTGGGATCTGTGGCATTGTTCGTGTCCAAGAGGAGAACATCTTTTCTCTTTCTCCCCACGATCTCTGGCACCCCTGCCTGCCGCAGAACCTCCCCAACTTGCTGTTGGTCCAGTCTCCACACGGCAGCCAGCGTGATGCTGCTAAATCACAAGCCACTTCTTAAACTAAAAGTGGCCTCCATAGCGCGTTGAATTGTGTCCCCCAAAAAGAGATGTCCAAGTCCTAAGCCCAGATGCCTGTGAGTGTGACCTTATTCAGAAACAGGGTCTTTGCAGATATAATTAAGTGAAGGATCTCAAGATGCTATCTATTGCATCTAGGGTGGGCCCTAACTCTGGTGGCCGGTGTCCTCGTTAAGAAGAGAAACACAGAGACACGCGCCCAGAGGACCGTGTGAAGGCAGAGACGGAGACTGAAGAGGAGCCAGGGAAAAGCTGGGGCCACCCGAAGCTGGAAGAGGTGAGGAAGGGTCCTCTAGAGGCTCTGGAGGGACCGTGGCTGATTTCAGACGTGTGACCCCCAGACCTCTGAGAGCGCACACTTCTGCTTTAAGTCACCAAGTTTGTGGCACTTTGTGATTGCAGCCCTGGGAGATGAATATTGTCTCTCCCTGCAGTTAGGAAAGAATCCGTTCCTTCCTTCCTTCCTGGGGCCTGCTGGGCCCCGCGGCACCTGGGCCTGCTTCTCCCCTTCCCCTTCCCACCCCCCGCCACGCCTGTCTTCCTTTCCCTGCCACACACCAGCCCTTTGCACATGCTGTTCCCACTGCCTGGATTCCACTCCTTTGCTCTTCCCGTGGCTGATCCTTGTCATTACTTAGGTCTCCATGCAGATAACCATCCCCTGGAAGACCTTCCTTCATGTGCCTGGTTAAAATGACACCCCACCCCACCCCCCCCCCCCCACACCCACCTCCCCCAAACCCTCTATCCTGTTGCCAGTTTAATCTTCCTCGCAACACTGCAATTATATCATTTCTTTGTTCACGTGCTTCTAGTTTGTCTTCACCCTCCACGTGAAGGCTCCATGGGGTCAGGAGCATCCTTGCATTCTCAGCACCCAGAACAGCTTATTTTTATCGAACAACCCTTGTTTTCTGTATGCCAGGCGACCAGCCAGATGCTTTATGAATACCACCGCGTTTAACCTTCATGAATAAGACAGTTTACAGATGCGCAAACCAAGGCACAGAGAGGGTAAGTCATTGTCCACAGTCACCCAGCTTGTAAGTGGTAGAGGCAGGCTTGGAACCCAGGCAGCCTGTCCCAGAGTCTTCAACACTCTGCTTGACACCCTGAAGACTTTAGTGAATGTCTACCGTGTGAATGAACGTCCCTTCAAGACTGGACACTAGACGGGGCGCCTGGGTCACTCAGTTGAAGCGTCTGCCTTCGGCTCAGGTCCTGATCCCAGGGTCCTGGGATCGAGCCTCACATCGGGCTCCCTGCTCAGCGGGGAGTCTGCTTCTCCCTCTGCCTCTGCCCCTCCCTCTGCTTGTGGGCTCTCTCTCTTAAATAAATAAATAATAATAATAAAATCTTAAAAAAAAAAAAAAACCACCGGGCACTAGCCCTTTGCAGGAACCTATCAGGTGGGAAGGCAAAGGACCCAGGAAATTTCTCCTTTACCTGTGCCTCATCCACTGAGCCAACCCACTATTCCCTCCAAGGCTCAGGGGACAAGTGAGGGAGAAAAGAGCACCATGGTGGAGGGTTCTAGAACAGCACCTCCGCGCTCCCTGGATGCCTGATCTGCGGATTCTGCCTCCCACCGAGCAAACGCACCGCACAAGCCGGCACCCAGGCACCCAGGGGGCTTCTGCAGCCTGGGCCATAGCCCACTTTCCTCCAGCCACAGTCCGGGCAGGGGGAGGGGGGCTGCCCCGGGGGAAGGAGGAGGAGACTTTTTCTCCATGTGCTGGCACTTCCTGGCATGTTTTATGTAATATTAGCATGTGTTGCATTGGTAAACAATCCCCAGGAAGCAGAAATGAAGTGGGTGGATCAAGAAATAAATTTTTTAAAAAGGAGGAAGAGCCGTAAGAGGGAAGCCTAACCAGAAATGGGAATGTGAGCTTTGCCTGGGAAGAAATTATAGGTGGGCCAGGTTGGAAACGAGTGAGCAAGGAAGCCCGAGAGAAGAAAATAAAGCTTTCACAGCAAGCAAGCCAGAGTCCTTGCCAGGAAGAGAAACTGCTCCCGAGGGCCCCGGCCGGCGCCTTGACAGCCCTCAGCAATCCTTCCGGCTGCAGGCCTCGTGGTCAGCGCCGCTTTATGATTCATAGGTCGGTGGTGATCTTTTATTTTCAGGTAAAGAAAAAAAAAAAAGGAAAGAAAGAAAGAAAGGAATAACTCTGGTTCCTTTGGCAACCTCCCTTCCTCGGTGATTCCCTGGGCCCCCAGCATGCTGTAAACACAGTTTATAGCTACAGCCGGGTTTCTTGTACATTCTCGGGAGCTTCTGTCTCCTGTGGGTTGCTGGGGAGCACGGGAGGTGAGCTCCCTGGCCATCAGCAGGCCTGCCTCTCCAGCATCGACCTGATGGGGGGCGCTTTCAGAGAGATGAGTCCATCTGCCCGGTCCACAGGAAAAACTTAGTGGAAAAATATCTCCCAGCTTGTTCTAGATGCGAAAGAAGGTAGTTCCCACATCACATAATTAGCACCCTCCACCCTCCGAGCAATCAGCATCCAGGAAAGAGAGTTCTGATTCATGAAACTTCCCTGGAGTTATAATTAGGGTTCTCTCTGTCTCTTTTAAAATTATATCTGTCCTGGACGTTACGCTTAACTATTCATAAGGCAGCTTCGCAAACATGATCTCGCCTGGCTTTCCTTTCAGGATTCTAGGGCAAGACTCACTCACAAAGCTTTCCTAATGTACCCCAGCCCTTCTAGGAGGGAGGGGCGGGGGTACTGGTCAGATTCCAGGCCTGTCTGGGCCCGTCAGAGGGCTTGCACATTTCTAGTGCTGCTCGCCTCTCTCCTTTGACCTCAGATCCTGAGATCTGGGGAGTGATGGGAGTCAGGCCTGGCCAGGCCTCCTCCCATGCTGGGCCAACCACCCCCTCTCTGCTTTGTGAGCCACCCGTCAGGCTGCAGATGACATCAGAGGTGGACGAAGGGCTGGGGGGCTGGGGGGGGGAACAGACCCCAGGATATAGGTCCTGACCCCATTGTCAGGGGTCTCTCTCATGAGAGAGAGGCCACCTTCAAGGTGAAGACTGAAAGTCACCCACACACACTTAACATTCATGTATGCGCTTTGGGATCTCGTATTTCATATACATGCATGGATTCACTTGTCAAAATTTTATCAAAGGGACAAAGGAGGAGAAGGAGGAGGAAAAAGTGGAAAATCAGCGTTGTTGCTGCTATTTCGCAGGTAAGGAACCTGGAACGCAGAGAGGTTCGATGATGTTTTCCCGGGTGGTAGAGCTAGTGAACATCTCCATTCGAATTCATACTAAGCCCATCTGATTCCCAAAGCCCACAGTCTTCAACACACCATGAGGGTTTGTTTCTTCCTTTAAAAGGTAAGAATCCGCTGTCACCAGCACATCTGATCCTTTAAAGCAAGAACTGGGAAGAAAGCAGGCAGAAACATTGTCCACACTCACGATACGTGGTTTAAAAAAAGAAAAGATTTATTTGTTCGTAGAAATTGCCTAACACTGATCATGGATTCACGTAATTTAGGAGTCTGTAGGTAGAAAGCGAACGGGCTCAGATTCCTGACACTGATACCCTTACTCTCGTTTTGTTAACCAGGATGGTGATTTCTCATTTTTGCTCATAACTAATTCCAGGTTAACCCTAGCTGCTGTAACAAACTGTGTCGCAGCTCCGAAAAATGACTCCCTTTGGCAGTTTATGTCTCATTCACGCAGAGTCGTGAATGGGGGTCTGGAGCCATGGCTGGTTCTCCTCAATGCCATGATGCAGTGGCCCAGGAGCCTTCCATCTGTGGCTCTTCCAAGGTCACTGGTTTTGTCTACACCAGCCCAACCCAACCCAACCCGAAGGCACATCTGGTTCTGAACAGGGCGACCATAGAACATACCTCCCAAACTGAGGGACTTCTTAGAGTGAAAGGGGGCATTATTAAGAATTAGGGCAGGGGGGCCACTTGAGCAGTTGAGCATCCGACTCTTGATTTTGGCTCAGGTCATGATCTCAGGGTCGTGAGATCGAGCCCCGTGTTGGGCTCCACACTCAACATGGAGTCTGCTTGAGATTCTCTCTCTCTCTCCCTCCGCCCCTCCTCCTGCTCACATGCTCTCGCTCTTTCTGTCTCTCGAAAAATAAATAAAATGAATAAAATCTTAAAAAAAAATAATTAGGCCAAGACAATAGGTGTAACCGAGTCTGTGCAAACCAGGCCATATGGTCTCCCTACTTCTTAAACACCTCGATCCGGAAATGACCCATCTCACTCCCCTTCGCGTGGTATTATGGTTATCTATTTTTGTGCGACAAGCCACTCTGAAACAGCGGCTTAAGACAATAATGGATCATTTTTTGCCCACAAATGCATTTTTTGCCCACAAATACAGGGTAATCTGGGATCAGCAGGGCAGTTCTGCTCAGGGTCTCACCCGCGGGTGCAGGGAAGATTGTCCTGGAGAAGGCTTCCTCACTCACATGTCTGGTGCAGGCTTGGAGAGAGTCAACAGGGCCTTGTGCACCTTGATCGCCATGTGGTCTCTCCAGCAGGTCGGCTCCCGGTCGGCCCAACTCAGGCACGGCGGCTCAGGGCTCTCAAGAACACGTGTCACGGGAGAGATCCAGGTGGGAGCTGCATCACCTTCTGTGTCCCTGCCTTGGAAGTAAGTCGTAGAGCATTATTACATCTACTCACTCAGCTGGATGAGGCTGTCACAAAGACCCTTGCCCCGTGCAAGGAGGACATAGATTCCACTTCTTGATGGAAGAGCAGCAAGAACGGACGAGACCAGAAATAGTGATGATATCATTTGGGGGGGAAATACAACCTGCCACACCCGGGCCCCCCGCCTAAATATAAGGGGCAGGGCGCTGCTGGGAAATGGAGACCGGCTGGGCGGCCCCTTCCCACCTGTGTCTGTATCCCGGCTGCTATAACAGAAATAACCCAGACCAGGGAGCTTATAAACCACCGAAATTTAGGTCTCACAGCTCTAGAGGCTGGGCAGCCCAAGATTAAGGTGCCAGCAGATTCAGGACGTGGTGAGGGCCGCTTTCTGGTTCGCGATGTCCTTGTACCCTCCTGCTGTGTCCTCACATAGCCAAAGGGGCACCCGAGCTCTTTGGGGTCTTTTCTCGAAAGGCACTAATCCCATTCATGAGGACTCCACCCCTGTGACCTAATCACCTCCCAAAGGCCTCACCTCCTCATACCGTCACCTCAGGGGTTAAGATTCAATGTGTGAGTTTGCGTGGGGGGTCGTGCCGTGGCACCTGTGAGAAGTGGGCCTCACAGGTGGAAAGGAGTGGAGTCAGACTACATAGCACCCGGCCTCCTACAGGATGAAGAACCCAAAACTGTGGGTGTCAGCTCATCCTCAGCTGAGGGGTCTGCACCAGGCAACACAAAGCTAGCATCTCATGGTTAGCCCGTTAGAAAAGGATTTTTTGGAGAAACAATGAAACTGTTGGTGGCTTGCAGTGATTATTAAATGAACTCCTTTGTAAATGAATCATGGGAACATTTTAAAATTTCAGTTTCAAGGAAACCAACCATTTCTGCTTTCCAGTTCTATTGGGATCCCGTGGAATCCTGGCAAGGCTTGAAGTGTGCTTTTCAGTGCCAAGATGTGCTAGACCATAAGTTGAGAGGAACAATTCCTAGAAGGTTCTAGAAGGACCCACTAAGTGCACATCCAGGAGTCCTCCTATGCAGCCATTCGGGGCTTTTTACCCAGCCTCGGCACATGACAGTCACCCACCTTCTGTGTCTGCTCCTTTTTAAGGCCACATCACACCCTGTCTCACTTAGCAGACACAGTTTCTGTGATGGTTGACTTTATGTATCAACCTGACTGGATCACAGGTGAGAGTGTATATATCTATCTCCTATTGGTTCTGTTTTTCTGGAGAACCTGACTATTTCGAGTTTCTTTTTTGTGCCTAAAAATTCCTCCTTTTCAAGAGATCTTTTCCCCCTTCCCCTCAGCATGCCATCAGTATTCTGTAAATATTACAAGGTGGGAAGCAATTAATTCACCGGCAAGAAACAGGGAATTCATACTTGGAGATCAGACTTTTGCCCTCTTTTTTAACTAGAAGTTTCTACAGAGGGAAGCACTTGAGCTTCATTTGTATAAAAATGACAGCAATCTCCCTGTTTTCTGATGCACTCTGTGAAAAGGTCTGACACGTGTCCCACGGCTCTGGAAACGAAAGTTCTCACCAGCAAAGCCAAGTCTGTCCTGTTTTACCTGCATTCTAATGAGAACGTCCAGTCCTGGTGGATTGCTACATAAAAGTAGACAAAACCTCAACTTCCCTCCTGAGGCTCGCGGAGGACAGCTTTCTCGTTAAGCATTTTCCTCAGGTCTAGCTTAAATGAGAGTCACTCTGCCCCAAACCAGAGAGGTCCTCAGCTTCTGACAGGTGAAGCCTTCCCCTCGCTGCTCCTTGGGGCTCTGTCCCCTCCTGCCACCTCCGGCAGGTCACGGGCAGAGGAAGGCGGCCCCACCAGACTCCCAAGAGCCAACAGTGTGCATCTCTTCCCAGCTCCTAAACATGCTGGTGGCTTGGCATCAGCCATGCTGTACCCGGGAAGCCCATTGGTATAAGACCACAGGACTGCAAGCAAGAGGAATCAGGACATACCCAGACCCTGAGAGTTCCAACTTACTACCCCTGGGACTCCAGGAAACCAGCCTTCATGGCCCATGTCACAGGCAGAGGGGACAATACCCTTCTGAGGTGTCCCAACCCCCACTGTTACACACAAGCCACATGGCTCCCTGAGACGGGGCCAGCTAGATACCGGGGACTCGTGGGCCAGGCCTGGGTCTCTGTGGGAGTGTGCTGGAGGCTTCCTTTCCTCACTGGGTGGGACCTCGGGTATGGTCCCAGTAAGGAGGGGCTTGTCTACTTTTACCACCAGAATCCTGTTTCTGAGGGGCCGTGAGACCCAGGAAAGCCCGGGCCTGTGAGCTGCACCTGTGAGTGGGTCCTTGCAGGGGAGCCCTGGAGCAGAAGGCGCAGGGAGGTCCCCACGCTGAGTCAGACAGGGACGGCAGGGCAGGTGAGCCGGCTGAGTACTGAGGGCATCATGTCGTGTCTCAGTCCAGAGCCATGACCCACATCAGCACAGCCCCGTGGCAGACCCCGCTCCCATCTGTCTGTCTGCCTCCCCGCTGCCACAGATAGCCCCTCTGATGGGTTCCATGTGTACACTTTTATTCGCGGGTGTTCTGAAACACCTGCATTGTTGTTTTGTGTTGTTTTAACGAACACAAATGGTGATGGGCCTTCTGGGGTTTCTCCCTGTGTTCAGGCAACACTAGGCTTGGAGATGCTGCTGTGTGCACATGTGACCTGTGAGCCCTGACTGTCTGCACGACACCTTGCCTACCCCGAGGGGGAGGGACATCCAGGGCACCTCCCTATCCCCAGCATGAGTGAATGACGGTGGGAAGAGCATCCTCGGATGTGCTCGCTTAGGAACCTGCGTGGGACTGTCCTGGAAGAGCGAGGTGCTCTTGATGTACCATCTCAGGGATACCCTGCATGGACACAGAGGTGTCCCTATTCCACCTGGCAGTGGTGGGAATGATTGAGCCGGGTGGAGGGTTGGTTGAGGACATGGCTGGGAGAGTTCCCAGATGCTGTTCTGTGTCAGAGCTCATTACTTCCAGGAAGCCACCCTGAAGAGGACATGCATGGACCGTAGACCTGCGAGACTGTGTACCAAGAGTAGACCTCCCCCTGCCAACACTGCTCCATCCCTAGCCAGGTGACAATTAGAAAAAATCCTCTTTACGGAAAGCTGAGTGACATTGGGTCTCCAACTAAAGAGCCACTTCTTCACCCTCCAGTGAAAGCCTCCTGTTGACAAGAAAATGGGGACAAGCTGGAGCAAGCAAGAAGGTATGGGAACAGGAGCTGGGGGGGGGGAGGGTGGGCAAGGTGGGGCAGCTGGCTTCCTAGTGGAGAAGGCACGATTCTTCCAGGCTTCTTCCGCCTTGACAGCAGGAATGCCGAGAGGTGCAGGCGGGTGTAGGAAGACAGAGAGCTCACTCTTCTGGCTTCGAATTTCTCCACCAAGTCAGATGTGGCTCCTCGGAGCAGAAGGGAGGGAGGGTGGGAGCGAGAGCGGCTCGGGGAGACGAGGAGAGGAGGTATGAAGCCTTCCGTGTGGAGAGTGCGAGCCAGCAGTGGGGCTGCCAGCAGTACCCCTAGGTCCGTGAGCATGAATTTAAAGTGCAAGGCGTCTCCCTGATCGACTGCTTTCCCCAGGGATGCTGACCCCCGGGGTGCAGGTGCAGGAGCAGGAGGGGGCCAGTGCATGTCAGCGGGCGGGAGAGGGAGGAGGGCAGTGGTCACATGGGGGCACAGTGAGGCCATGAGGGGAGTGTGGGTGGGCTGGCGGAGTGCAGGGCAGGTGCGGGTGGGGGTGCTTGAAGTCTCCCTCCCCTTCCCCCCCGCCCCACCGACGTGGGCAGCGTCCCCGGGGCCACAGGAAGGGGCGGTGGGGCCAGAGTGTTGGCCGAGATCCCTGGAGGTGAGCAAGACAAGGTAGCAGGAGGCCAAGGAGGAGTGTGGCCATCTGTAGGGTTGTCGAGAAGAGGACCAGCAGAGTATGGAGGAGACAGCAGAAGTGGAGGTCTTTGGGTGACCCCAAGACCAGCAGACGGCAGCCGTCGGGAGTGACAGCAGGTGATGTGGCTGGGTCTTGAATGAGAAGGGGAAGAGAAATGTCTTAGAAGCGGCCTTGGCAAGCATGGAGGAGGCTGAGCCCACCTTAGCCTCAGGGCTTTGTGGGGTGTCAGAGAAGAAAGCCCCCCCAGCCCCCGTGGAAGGCACCAGGTGAGGCGGTGAACCAGGTAAGAGTGAGGAGAAGCTTCTTAGAAGAGACGGAGGCTCGAGAGGCTCTGGGGAGTTTGCCGGCTTCGGATGGTGCCATCAGCCCAGCTCGGGAAGGTGAGAAGGATGGGGGTACGGAGGTGCACTGAGTCAGATTAGAGAATGCGCAGGTCTGGAAGGAGGGTGCGAGGCGCTTGGTCCTTTGCGGGTGACCGAAATAACAGGGGAAGCAGAGCATGGCGGGAATAGCCCTCTAGGACCCTGAGACGGACACATAATCATTCTGAGGCCCCGACTTTGAACATTGCAGGAGCTTCAGACAACTGTTGGGGTGAGAGCTCCCCCTGGTGGCTGAGGCAAGAAGTTCTATGGAGAGCATCCCCAAAACGTTGCACCTGGGGATCAGGTGGCCACGGGTCACCGAATGCCTGCAGCTGAGGGGTTGGGGCAGTTCGAACAACAACGAAGCCCAGGTGCACAACCCATTCCTTTCCCATTATTGTTACCTGTGGGAAGATTCCAGCCCAATAAATTCATTGTCGGGAATAAAACCCAACAATCTCCCAATGTGTCTCTTCTCCCTGGTACACCTTAGAACCTGTTACCCTTGAGAAAGAAATGTATCTCCCTCCAATGGTAGAAGTTTCAATTTAGGAAAGATCCCGATTTAATAAATGTGAGTGTGGGCACCAGCATCAGAATTTCCCTCCAACATTTTATTATAAATATGTATTTTCAAACCTAATGAAAAATTCAAAGAATTTAACTGACCCTCCATTCCTCTATCCATCCAGCAAGCCATCTTATTTTTCGATGCATTTCAAAATGAGGTGTAATGTCAGTGCATTTCACCCATAAATACTTCAGCACAAATATTATTTAGAGTCCAATATTTGTTTACAGTCCTTTTCTCCCCTTTGAGGCAAAATATGCATAAAACCCACAATCTCAAGTGTACCATTCAATAGATTTTGACAAACGCGTACACCTCTGTAACCCCTATTCCCAGCAAGACAGAACAGTACTATCACCCCAGAAAGGTCCCTCCTGCCTCTTCCCAGTGAACCCACCAGTCCTCTACTCCAGGCATGTTGTGATTGTTCTCATCATAGATCAGTTTTTGCCTGTTCTATAACCTAATATAAATAGAATTATATGGTATGGACTCTTTGGTACAGTAGCATTGGAATTTAAAAGGCAGCCCGGGTGATCCTACCGTGCCAGCAGGGCTGGGAACCTCTTCCTCACAAATGGGGAAACTGAGGCTCAGAGTGATTTTTTTTTTAATTTTTTAAAAGATTTTACTTATTCATTTGAGACACAGAGATACAGAGAGAGAGAAGAAAAAGCATGAGCAGGGAGAGAGGCAGAGGGAGAGGGAGAAGCAGGCTCCTTGCTGAGCCAGGAGCCCGATGCGGGGCTCGATCCCAGGACCCTGGGATCATGACCTGAGCCGAAGGCAGACGCTTAACCATCCGAGCCACCGAGTCGCCCCTTGATTTTTTTTTTTTTACATTATGTGACAGTTAATTGGCTATAGATGCAGACTAGAACTCAGATCTTCTTGCTGATAGCCTTCTGTTTACTGTACAAAAATGGGGCACCAATCTAGAATAGTGGTTCTCAAACTTCAGCATCCATCAGAATCCCTGGAGGGCTGGGTAGACCTCATTGCTCCAGGGTGGGGCCCAAGAATCTGATTTTTTTTTTTTTAAGAGAGAGAGCATGCTCAAGCAGGGGGTGGGGGGTAGAGGGAGAAGGAGAGAGAATCCCAAGCAGACCCCATGCTCAGCACAGAGCCCAACGTGGGGCTGGATCCCACAACCCTGAGATCATGACCTGAGCCAAAACCAAGAGTCAGATGCTTACATGACTGTGCCACCCAGGCGCCCCACACCGTGTAGTTTTTAATTCTCATATTTGTGAATTGATTTTAATGGGCCTTAAGAAAGTAGGAAACCCATGAATGCATACCTTTGGCATATTACTTAAACTGTTTCCTCTTTACATAAGTTTGAGTTTAGAAAAGGAATTGAAGAAGCAAATATTGACAGACTAATAAGACAGGTGCCTATAGGTAGGTGAAGGTATAGGAGGCTGACTGAAGTCTGCGAATCTCTGCTTCAGCGCATTCCAGAAAGCATTGGCTGTGCAGTGTCATTGAACAGTGTGTCCTGTTAGGAAAACTCACATCCTTCCCCTGCAACTTTTAAACCATTGGACTAAAACATAAAAACAACTCTAGTTCTTTTGCATTTTGTATTTTGACCTCTTTTGCATGTTATTCTCACTGTCTTGCTATAACTTGCTTATTTGCTTTAAAATACATGAATTTATTTGCTGCAATTTTAAAGTGATTCTTATAACATTTTGGGACTAGCATTCTTTTTCCTTAAGGAACACATTTTCAATTTTATAATGAAAGTCAGCTGGAATATACAACTCTGCACATAGAGAATTACTTTAGAGACAAATTTCCAATATTGTTTTTACTTATAAATGAGTTGTATTGTTATTAAAAAGCAACTTTATTCAATTATGCTTATTTCTTTTTGTTTGTTTTTTTACACTCCCCCTCATTCCATAGGGATGTGAGACAATTCTAGCAAGAACAGGTATGATAAAGTAAAAACTTTAAAACTAAGACTGGGAATTAAAAGTAGGAAGTCAAGGTGGGGGAAAGTAAAAACACAAATATGCAGACCCTACAGGCCCAAGGGGTTGATGTATTACAGTTGAGTTTCTAATTTGACTCAGCTCCCTGGCAGCTAAAGAGAAAAGAGACACACACTCTTTTCATGATTTTCATTTTGGGGAAAGAGAAAGCATATTCATTTCCTCAGGGAAAGCAGAGCTTTTCCCAGGATTTAGAAAAAGATGGAGGAGGACGCCTGGGTGGCTCAGTCAGTTAAGCATCTGCTTTCGGCTCAGGTCATGATTCCAGGGTCCTGGGATTGAGTCCCACATCAGGCTCCTTGCTCTGCAGGGAGCCTGCTTCTCCCTCTTCCTGCCGCTTCCCCTGCTTGTGTGCTTGCGCACTCTCTCTCTCTCTCTTGAATAAAATCTTTAAAAATTTTTCAAAAGAAAAAGATAAAGGGGTGGAGGGAACATTGCATGATGTAATGGATCATGCCCTTGACATTCCTAAAAGAGAACAAAACTCCTCTGACACCATCAAAGGTAAGCTACCATCATCTTCCATAATTCTCACCTAAAGTCCTTAGAATCAGCCCCGTATGTGTGTGTGTGTGTGTGTGTGTGTGTGTGTGTGTGTGTGTGTGTGTGTATGAAATGCTGCACTTAAAAGTTTCTCTTTATAACCAGCCAAAATGTTTCAAGACCTTAAACTGTTGATACCATCTTTCCATCAACTATTCTCAAGTTTATATTCTCCCAGCTCCGGGCTCATATTTCAGTTCTCCCCACATATCCTCGCTTGAGGGTCTAATGGACATTTTAAACTTAACATGGCCAAACTCCTCCTCTTCCCCCCAAAACCTCTTCCATCCGCAACCTCCCCCACCCTTAGCTGATGGCAATCCCATCTTCCTATTTGATGATGCCAAAAACCCTGAATCCATCCCATCCCTCATCCAATCTGTCAGGAAATCTCCTGGTTCCATCTTCAAACTACATCCAGGATCTGACCATCGGACCTCCTCTCATCACCTCTGCTGGGCACCGCCGCTCATGAGCCACCAATAATGCTCACCTGCAATACACAGTGGCCTCTTACCAGGCCTCCCCGCTTCCATCCTGCCCCACCCCCACTCACTGTCCGGTCAGCCCGAAGGCTGGACTGATCCTTTGAAAATGTGAATCGCGTCGTGTTGTGTTTGAGCTCACACCCCTACGGTGGCTCCCCTTTCACTCAGAGAACATGGCAACATCCTTACGTGACCCGAAGGCCCCATGTGATGATGCTCTGTTACTTCCCTGACCTCTCCCCAAAGTCTGTCTCAGTCACATCAACCATCAGACACACCTGCAGCCTTTGTTCTGATCGTTCCCCTGCCTGGGATACTCTTCTCTGCGGACACCTGCATGGCTTGCTTCCTTCTCCACGACCACTTTCTCAGTGAAGCCCACCTTGTTTGCCCCTCCATCTACCCCCCCACCCTTCCAATACCACTTATCCTACCCAATTTTTTTTAAAGATTTTATATATTTGACAGAGAGAGACACAGCGAGAGAGGGAACACAAGCAGGGGGAGTGGCAGAGGGAGAAGCAGGTTCCCCGCAGAGCAGGGAGCCCGATGCGGGACTCGATCCCAGGGCCCTGGGATCATGACGTGAGCAAAAGGCAGACGCTTAACGACTGAGCTACCCAGGCGCCCCCTACCCAATTTTTTCTTTTCCCCGGGGCTCTGATCTCCTTCTGGCAATCTATGTAATTATATTATTTCCCTTTTTTGTTTTTTGGGTTTTTTTTTAATCGTTGTATCAGTCAGAATAGGCCAGGTCATGCTGTGGCAACAAACGCTCCCAAAGTCTCAGTGACTTAGGAAAACGAATGTTGATTTCTCACTCATGCTGCATGTCTCAGGGATCTGGGCTGACTGCGCAGCCTCAGTGTGAAATGTTTCTGGTTGCCGTGTCAGGGGGCAGAAGGAACACTCCGAAGGGTCTCACACCTGCCATTAAAAGTTCTGGCCCAGAATAACACATCACTTCTCACCATTAATTGGCCAGGACTGGCCACATGGTTTCACTCAACCCTAAGAAGGCCAGGGAGTAAAATCCTGCTACCTAGGACAGGGAGAACTGGAGCTGTTGAGAGAATGACACCAATGGCTAGTACAATTTGGTCAACGTTTACCATGTCCCCTCCCCCTCTAGAACGGAAGCTCCATAAAGGCACCTAGAACAGTGCCTAGCACATAGTAGGTGCTCTTGAATGAATGGGTGGCATCCATGGTTAGATTCGTATCGGGAACCAAAAATTAGGATTTAACTATGAGCCCAAAATCAGACGCATACACCATATACCATCTTTCCATCAACTATTCTCAAGTTTATATTCTCCCAGCTCCGGGCTCATATTTCAGTTCTCCCCACGTATCCTCGCTTGAGGGTCTAATGGACATTTTAAACTTAACATGGCCAAACTCTTAATCTATTTCTGCGCTCTTCTTGAAGCCTATGAAATTACTTTCAAACCTCTTCCAAGGAGGATCCCTAGAGCTTTCACCAGCTTGTCGAAAGATGCCTCTAAAGCAGATCAAGAGCCACTGATCCAGGGAGAGGGGAAGTTTGGGCATGTCGGGTAGAACGCCAGAACCCATGGCTGATAGTAATTAGGGACTAACGGCTAGCGGATGAGTCACTTCGCCTCCCTGCCTCAGTATCCCCACCTACGCGTTGGGCTTGCAGTGGAGATCAACAGAGCAGGTGCTCTCCACCATGGCAAGCAAGGGGAAGCGGAGGGGACGGCCGTGCGGCGCTCACCTGCGCAGCCAGAGCGCCATCTAGTGGACACGGCGGGCACGCAGGGCAGCCCGCCCGCCCTTGGCCCTCTTGGATCCCAGGCAGCCCCTGGCACTCAGGAAGGTTTAAGGGGCTCCAAGTCTGTGCAAACTGTAGAGCAAGACAGGCCTTCCCTGAAGGGGAGAGCGGAACCGCAGGGCTGGGCTGCCTGGGGCAATCCTTCTGTCCATCTGTATCTTTCTGGTTCACAGACACAACACTGGGCATGTGAAGTGAGGGAGGAAATGGACCCAGCACAAAACTTAAGGGAATGCCAAACGATTCCGTAGTCAAGTTATCTTCGTGCCGTGTTCTAGAAAGTCGAATGCAAAAAAAAGATGCACGATGAACAAAATAGCAAATGCTCAAATATAGAAAGGATCGGTTTTCCCGATCTTTCTAGCCATCTCAGGCTCTGGTAGCGCTCACGGGGTTATGTTATGGATCCTGTGCCTCATCAGCCTGGTCTTAGGGGAGCCCCCAAAGGATGAAAGGCCCCTGCCGCACCAGCCAGTTGACCAGGCTGAGCCAGAACCTGGGGACCAGTGGCACCCCATAACCAAGAACTACGTGACCCTGAAGGAAATGGCAAATTCCAGTCCCAATGGGGACTCTTCCTTTAGACAGGGAAGGTGATTGATTTAAATTCTGTCTTCAGTGATGGAAGCAGGCATGGAGCTAGGGGCTGAGCCTGCCCTCAAGGGGCCTACCATCTTTTGGCTGAGACAGAAGCAGAATATCAGGAGCCTCTCTGGTTGGACTTTGAAAACAACAACAACAAACTAACACTTTACTAGAAGTAAATGCTTTACTATAGCAAAGTGACAAGATGACCCTGAGGACTTTTCTCCGTCCTGAGATTCTCAAGTGCCTCCACAGACATGTCACGGCATAGAGTTAACACTCATGGGCTTGGTGTCCTTCACCCTCTGCACAGAGGCCCAGCCAGGGTGGAGGCATTTATCTCCAAGGCAAACAGAGCTGCCACCTTATCTGTCTGTGTTTACTCATGACGTCACATCCATCCAGGCTTCCTGATCGATGTGACTCGAGGGTGAGCTGCTGGTCAAGGTAAGTCATGCTTTGACCCACCCGAACAGGCAAGAATCTGGCTCCCAGGAGGGCCCCAGTCGCGGGGGAACTAAACTGTAGTGCGATGAGACGGATGAGACATAGCGTCTGACATAAGAAACGTCAGTGAAGGGGGTCTCAGCAGCCTGCCACAGCCCCTGTCAATGCCACGTATGTAAAGCTCCCAGTATCTCATTCCCATTTCTCAAATGGGGGGGAAAGCCTCAGTGGGGTCAAGTGTCTTCCCCAAAGACACACAGCAAACAAGACACAGGAGGGTTCGCTTACTACCTGGCGGCCCAGGCAGCAAAGCCAGGCCGGAAGTGACGATTTCAAAAGGCAGAGGGGGTGGGGGGGCGGGAGTCCTGCCACAGAAGGTGGGCCAAGCCGGGTTGGAAAGAATCAGGGAGCTGAGATCAGAGATTGGGGTGTGGGCCCAAATTCCAGCAGCCTGTCCCACTTCCTCCAAAGTGGTTTTCTGCCAAGAGTGGCTGGGGAGCCAGGGCGCCCGGGTGGTTCAGTAATTAAGCATCTACCTTCGGCTCAGGTCATGGTCCCGGGGTCCTGGGATCGAGCCCCCTGTTGGGCTCCCTGCTCCGTGAGCCTGCTTCTCCCTCTCCGTCTGCTGCTCCCCCTGCTTGTGCTCTCTCTCTCTCTCTCTGCCTCTCTCTCTGTCAAATAAATAAATAAAAAATCTTACCCCAAAAAAAGAGTGGCTCGGGAGCCACGGGGGAGCCCAGCATAGTTTCAGCCTGGGCGCCCGGCCGTCAGTGGTTGGTCCCCTTCTCTACTGTCGCTACTGCTAAAAGTCAAAATGTCAAGTTAGAAAGTGTTCACCCTTCAAAAAGTAATAATAATAATAGCAAAACTTTAGATGCATCTGCCCATGAGGAGTGTGGAAATTCCCTGTGACTTTACAACCAAGCTTGGAGCCTGAGGTGGGGGTGAAAAGCAGGCCAGCTGATCTCAGGGTGAGCTGCAATCTGTTGACAGTGAAATGAAACAATCTGAGATCAAAGGCAGCTGCGAAGGGGGCGGGTGGGCAGGCTACAGCCTCAGAATAGGGACCCGTGACCTTCTTTCAGCCTCCGCTAAGGCAGCTCCAGCCCTCCCGGGCCTCCCCCTGGCCAGTAGCCCCAGAGCAGGGCGACTGCCCTGGTCTATGTAGCTGCTTCCCATGGGGAGCCTGGCCAGGTAGCTGCAATTCTGGAGAAGGGCCGCTAAGGAAAGCATGGCCCCTCAACCACCCTCAGAGTCATCTGGAATACTGTCTACCCCCACTCCTATTGATTAGGGCACACAGGTCCAGGGACACGGCATGACTGGCTCCAAGTCATACAGGGGCCGTTATCACTGAGACTAGAAACTAACCTTCCCACCATGCCGGGGACACTGTCGTCACACTCTAGCCCATTCCAATGGCAGCAGGAGACCTGAGTCAGCACGTGGCAATGGGGACTGGCCCCAGGAGCCCAGGGCTACTCCAATGTCAATGTCAGGCTTACAACGGTCTGGGAACGCCGCAGGGCACAGATAACTACTCCTCTATCCCCCTGCTGTATCTACACGGAGGAAGAGGCATTGAGTCTACACACCAAAGCCGACTCAGTAACCCAACAGCTAGCTCAATCAGAATGGGAGGAAATGCAGACACCCAGATATTCTGCCTGCTTAATATCAAAGATCCAAATGTTTTACCCCCCAAGGAGATTCGAATGACACTCTGTGCCAAAAATCGCATCTCTTTTCGTGTTTGGAAGAAAGCCACTGATTACAGGGGATATCTTCCAAGAATTATGAGCTCAATTATAGGCCAAGAGATGGATCATCTTTTTTAGCTAATAATAATGCATGAATACTTTCCTTTTTGTGTCCTCTGGGGATATTGTCACTGTTGTTGTTTTGTGGGAACAGTGACTGACTCAAAAGCAAAGTGGATGATTTATCTCTACAAGGCTTTTATTTGCCAACCTTGAAAAATTATTCAGAAACGTATTTCTTGGAAAGTGGGTATAAAATTACGTTCTCTGATTAAAGTAAAATAAAAGTGCTTTTAAAAAGTGGCTTAAGGATATAAACTCTTAAGACAATTTTCTAGGATTTTCCAGGAGCGTCCCAATTTCAATAACATTCCCCACTCTGGTCTCCATAATCATATTCTTATGTGGCAGTCCATAGATCTTTTCGTTTTATCTCCAAAATATGGTCATCCCCGAAATGAAGACATTTAAAGGTATTAAAAGTTTCAAAAAGTGCTTTCTCACTTTTTGGATTTTTCATTTGAAGATTCATCATGTTTTGTATATGTTGACATCAACACAATCACAAATTCCCCAAATTTTAATTACAATATATGTCACTTAGGAATGCTTTCAGCTGCAAAGAACAGAAAACTCAGTGCTCACGTGCTGACAGGGTCCCATTCTCTCTCTTTGCACACATCAATCTCAATTCTTTGACACCAGTCTTGTTGCTGCTTGGAGCTCGAAAGATGGCGTCCACCTCTTTCATGGACAGGACCATCTGCTTTCTAGGAAGTTATTAGGGGGTCAAGCAAGCAATTGCCTGAACGAACCCTAACTACTTTGCTTTTTACCTTCTCAGCAGACCTTTGTTTATTTACTTTGTCTCTTTGGTGAGGACGGTGTCGATTTTGTCATTCCTAATTGCAAAGGAGAACAAAAATTCAAGTTTCTTCCTCTCCAGACCCTATCATAGAAAAGGGGCATTGAGTATCTGACATCATATGCCTGCTTGTTCCTTTACCAAGGCTATAGGAACTGCAGACTTTAAAGATCTCTCAAAACAACAAATAATGCATAGGGTGCAAGCTTTTAGTTGGTCAGTGCATCCTTTGAGAGTATTAAAATGGTGAAGCTCTTTCCGCCATGAATTTGTGACTCCTACTTCTGGGCCCAGAGTCCTGCCTGACATCATAGCCAAACGCATGCTTAAAGTTTTATAGCGATCGGATACTAATGGGACATTACAAACTGACTTAAGTGGCAAAATCTGCCTTTTGGACTCAGCACAGTTTCCATTGATTCTTCAGCCTTCTTTTGCTTCTTGGTCAATGTCAACGTGAGGGACATTTTTTAAAGAAACACGTAAATTACTAGTCAAGGTTTTTGCTTAATTATTTATAATTGCACGCATTTGCCTAATGGAAATTTTCATTTTATGCTGAATTTCAAGATCCTCTGGGCTAATATTTCCCCTGTTAGTGACACGGTTGCATTTTCCTCTTCATTTATTGCTCTCATAGATCCATGAAAATTCGGAGTCAGAGCAGGGGGACAATGGTAGAGAGAAAGGTTACAGATAGTCTGAGCTGTTCTAGAAACAAATTCACTGGAAGTGCCAGGGGGCATTGAAGCTTGAAGGGACCCTTGCGGTGAGGTGTCACCAGGCAGATGCATGAACACAAACATGGGGGCATAATAAGGAGGAGGTGCAGAAAAATCTGTTCATCAAAGACAAACCTTTACTGTCTCGGAAAGAGAATGAAAGTGTTGAAAGACAAATTGTCCTAGTGGAAAAGAATATTCCATTACATTCCACCCTCTCAGCACCCCCTGCTGTTCACTTTGGGGAATTGCTCGACAATCCGGGGATCCTTCCGTCTTCGCTGCTGGGACCGCAGCCTCAGGGAAGGACGTGAGAATTGTCTATCTGGCTCCATAGATTTCTGTAAAAGCACTTCAGAGTGTCTTTCTCCAAGTCTGTTCTCCAAGAAGAAGAAGGAAAAAAAAACCCAGCTCAAGGTAAAATTGTTCCAGAACTTACTGCGCTTGTCTATCAAGATAAAGTATTGGGCAATCGGTGCAAGAATTTAAGTCTTACAAAGAGGAAATTTGCAGATGTGGTCGATGTTTGGCATTTGTTAAGTACAGAAAACGAAGATACTCAGGAAAAGAAAGTCTGGAACTTTCTCTGCTGATGTTTTCCCATGGAAAAAAATAAAAGACAAGGCAAATGAAGATAGGCCAGGCAGATCCATTTCTGCAAATGCAGCCATTTCCCCCATGAAGCCAAATCACTGAGGGATTTTCAGGACAACAGACAAGTGTCTCTCCCTTTCTGCCCTTGGAAAAGTAAAGAATTCAGGTTATCGTGGCCTCTGGCAAACAGCCTCTCCTCAGAGAGGCCAAACTGCACATAGAGAATTCGAGTTCAGAGTAAGTGCTGTGGACAGAAGTTTAAAAAAAAAAAAAATCCAAGAATTTTAGAACTGAGAGGAACTTGAGGACCAACCACCCGATTCTGAAGGTGAACAAAAACTGAGACCAAGAAGTGGGAAATGCCGTGCCTGGTCCTGCATCCTGATAGAGGCAAACCGGAATGTGATCCTCGGCCTCCTAGCCCGTTCTTATCACACCATAAGCAGTTTCAAATGGAGGCTACAAAGGCCCTTTCACGCTTCTGGCAGACTATACAACCCAGAATTCCTCCAGCTATAAATACTCAAAATTACATATAAAATGTAACAAAAATATTTTAACACACAGCTGAGTTTGGGGGGAAGAAAAAAGGAAACACCAGATGCCAAAAACACAAAGGGAAGCAAAACAAGCCCCCGGGACAGATGATATGGCGGCCGTTGGGGGTGGGGTGGGAGTGCTGGAGCTGGAGATGGGCCCAAATGGTCAGAGGTTTCGAATGTTTTAAGTTCCACTTGTATAAGGACTTGTGACCTGTGCAAGATGGAGAGTAGACACTAAGACCCATTCATACCAGTGGGACCCTTACTGCGTGCCAGTAAGAGGGGCACTAGAAAGCACTTTTGGGGTAGGAGGAGGACAGAGGAATTTGGCTTCATTGGGGTGTTTAGTAGAAAAAAAAAATACCATCCCAAGAGAAATTAACCCACCAAGCCTGTGACATGGGGCAGGTGCAAACTCTGAATTTTATACACTTCCTTCATAGTCTTCTTCTTCTTCTTTTTTTTTTTTCCGAAGTAGGGCCCTGAGATCAAGACCTGAGCTGAGATCAAGAGTCAGATGCTTAACCAACTGAGCCACCCAGGTGCCCCACCCTTGGTGATCTTTTGGGAGTGCCCTTCAGGAACACATGCAAAGCTTTTCTGGAGGAACACTTTATAACTCAGGCCACAGGAGGTTTTTGTACACAAAGTGGATCACCACTAAAGATGACCTCATAATAATTACCAGGCCCGCCAACGTGGGCTGCATTCACACCAAAACCATGAAGAAGGCAGCCTGGTCACCACTGAGAAGTACTACATGTGCCTAGACAATGACTCCCACACCAACAAGCTCATGTGTGAGGAGATCACCGTTATTCCCGGCAAGAAGCCCCTCAGCAAGATCACGGGCTATGTCACACATCTGATGAAATGGATTGAGAGGGGCCCAGTGAGTGGTATCTTCATCGATCTGCAGGAGGAGGAGAGAGAAAAGAGGGATGATTTTGTTGCTCAGGTCTCCACCCTGGATCAGGAAATCATTGAAGTCGATCCTGACACTAAGGAAATGTTGAAATTCTTAGACTTAGTCTGTCCAAACTGCAGGTCCCTCAGCCTACAGTTGGAATGAATTCCAAAACACCATGTGGAACCTTGAACAACAACAATGACAAATTCCCAAAACAGATAAGGAAATGTTGTGATTTACCATGATAGAGAATCAGCAAACACAATCGTGGCTAAATGAAATGATAAATAACCAAACCAGACAAAATAAAACAAGTAAACAGAAACTACATAGAACTCTCTGGGAGAGACTATAAAATAATATTGTAAATGATTACAGAGATGAAGGAACAGAAACCATAAGGAAATAACTTTCAAAAAAGAAACTGGAAGATCCTATAAAAAGAGATTAGATTAGCAATTTTAAAACTTCCCACAAAACAAAGTTCAGACCTAGTTGGCCTCCCTGGCAAATGCTACTAAACATTCAAAGAAAAATAAATACCAATTCTTCATAAACTTTTCCAAAAATAGAAGATGAGGGAACACTTCCCAATTCCTTCTATAGGGTCAGTTATTGCCCAGTTATCAAAACCAGTCAAAGACATCACAAGAAAACAACACACCAATGTTCTTTATGATATAGATGTGAGAGTCATCAACAAAATACTAGCAAACTGAATCCACCGATAATAAAAAGGCTTATATACCATGACTAAGTGAAATTTATCCCAGAATGAAAGTCTGATTCAAAATACAGAAGTTTAATCATTGTAATACACCAAATCAGAACAAAGGACCAAATAAACCATGATCATCTCAATAGACATAGAAAAAGCATTTGACAAAATCTAACGCTTTCAAGATAACAACACTCGACAAACAAGGAATAGAAGGGAATTTCCTCAATCTGATAATAAGGTTACCAGATAAATATACAAAAATCAATTATATTTCTGTACTCTCTCAATGGACAATTGGAAAATGAAAACAAGAACACTGTTCAATTTATAAGACCATCAAAAAATACTTAGGAATAAATTTAACAAAAGAAGTGTAGGTAGGGGCATCTGTGTGGCTCAATCAGTTAAGCATCTGACTCTTAATTTCAGCTCGGGTCATGATTTCAGGGTCGTGATATGGAGCCCCACGTTGGGCTCTGTGCTCAACATGGAGTCGGCTTGAGAGTCTCTCCCTCTGCCCCTCCCCCTGCTTGAGCTCTCTCTCTCATACATACATACATACATACATACATACATACATACATAAATCTTTTAAAAAAGGAAGTGTAAAACTTATACTTTGAAAACTACACAAAACATTGCTTAAAGAAATGAAAGACCTGGATAAATGGGAGGACATTCCATGATCATGGATCAGAAGAGTTAACATTGGTAGGATAGTAATACTTCCCAAATTGATCTACAGAGTCAATAAAACCCTTATCAAAATCCCAGATGCTTTTCCTGCATAAATTAACAAGCAAATCCTAAAATTGATATGGAAACACAAGGCACCTAGAATAGCCAAAAACAATCTTGAAGAAGTCAAAGGACTCACACTTCCCAGTTTCAAAACTTACTAGAAAACTACAGTAATCAAGGCAGTATGGCAGTTCAGTGGTAGGATAGACATATAGATCAACTGAGTAGAATCGAAAGTCCAGAGATAAACCCTTACATTTATGGTCAATTGATTTTTGACAAGGGTGCCAAGACAATTCAAATGAGGGAAAGAATCATCTTCTCAATAAATGGTGCTGGGGCAACTGGATATCCACAAGCTGAAGGATGAGGTTGGAACCCTTTCTTACACTATATTCAAAAATTAACTCAAAATGAAATCTAAATATGAGCTAAAACTATAGAACTCTTAGATGAACACATGGGGGTAAATCTTTGTGACCTTGGGTTGGCAAGGTTTCTTAGATATGACACCAAAATCACAAGTAACAACAGAAAAAAAATGGATAAATAGGGTGTAAAATTAAATTTTGTGTGTGTGTTTCAAAGGACAACCCACAGAATGGGAGAGAATATTTGTAAATCACATATCTAATAAGAGACTTACATCCAGAATATATGAAAAACATTGACAACTCAGTAATCAGAAGATAACATAACACAATTTTAAAATGGGTCAAGGAACTGAATAGATATTCTCCAGAGATGATATGAAATAAGTGTCTGAAAAGATGCTCGAGGGGCACCTGGGTGGCTCAGTCAGTTGAGCGTCGACTCTTGGTTTCAGCTCAGGTTGTGATCTCATGGGTTGTGGGAATGGACCCCAAGTAGGACTCTGTGCTCAGCAGGTAGTTTGCTTGGGGATTTTCTCCCTCTGCCCTCCTCCCCCCACCCCCCTCCCCTGCTCACACGCACTTTCTCTCTATCTCTCTCTCTTTCAGATGAAGAAATCTTAAAAAAAAGAAGATGCTCAATATCATTAGCCATTAGAGAATGCAAATCTGAACCACAAGCTACCAGTTCATACCCAGTTGGGTAGCTATAATAATAATAATCAGACAAAAACAAAAGTTGACAAACATGTGGGAAAAGTGGAACCCTCATACATTGCTGGTAGAAATGTAAAATGATGCAGCCACTTTGAAAAACCATTTGGCAGTTCTCAAAAACGTCTAGCATAGAATGACCCAGCAAACCACTCTTGGATATGTACCTAAGAAAACATGAAAACTTATACACAAATGTTCACAGCAGTGTTATTCACAAAAGCCGAAAAGTAGAAACAATCCAAATGTCCATCAGTGGGTGAATGGATAAACAAGAGGGTATACAATGGAATATTATTCCACAATTAAAAGGAATCAAGTACTGATACATACTATAACATGGATGAATCTTGAAAACACTATGCTAGATTAAAGAAACCAATCACAAAAGATCACACATATTATATGATTCCATTTGTATGAAATGTTCAGAGTAGACAAATCTACAGTGATAGAGAGTAGATTTAGTATAAGGGAGAGGATTGAAGGAAAATGGGGAGTAATAGCTAATGGTTATAGGATTTCTGTTTGGGGCAATGAAATGTTCTAAAATTGATTGTACAACTTCATGAGTAACCTAAAAACCATTAACTTGTACACTTTAAATAGGTACATCGTATGGTATGTGAATTACATCTCAATAAAGCTGTTTTTTTTAACAGTGATAGTTGAAAAAGAACCAAATAGAATTATAGAAATAAAAAGTATTAAAATTTAAACTCAGTGGACAGATTAATTACATCGGAATTTGACACGGCCAAAGAAAGAGTGATTCAGAGGATAATTCTGAAGAAATTATCCAGAATGCAGCACAGAAAGATAAATACGTGAAAAATGTAAAAGAGAAATATGATTTCTGTGCCCAGATAAACTATCAGTCAGTAGTGAGAGCCCTTTCAAATCTCCAGTTCCGATTTTGTTACAAGCTTAAGTGTTCTTTGACACAAGAGACAACAACTAATAAAGTGTTGCTGAATAACATGTCCATTGTAGAAAATAACAAAATAACATTTCCACAGTACTAGTTAGTAATTCATGAACGACAGAGGAGATGGATTAAGATTTGAGCTTTCTTGTGTTCCTGCTCTCTCTCTCTCTCTCTCTGTCTGTCAAATAAATGAAGTCTTTAAAAAAAAAAGATTTGAGCTTTCTTCAACAAAGTTGAATAAAGTTAAAAAAACTGAACAAAGTTGAAAAGCAGAGGTAGTTCAAATACCATTAAAATGACGAAATTGGTTTTCACGTGTGTCTTATGGAACCCATTGAATGCTTCATGGTCCTATAGTGCTTACAGTATATTAATACATTTTGCATTTAATTCTCAGGAGGACTTATACCAGATATTAATAAGTCACTATACTTTCTGGACATAATTTAGTGTTTTTGTAAATAGATTAGTATTTACCCTTTTTTGAGCGCTAACATTCTCAGGGTATTCATATAACAGTGACTGGGTGTCTACTCTGCAATGCACTGCACACTGTAGAAAGTTCAGGACTTTTCCTCAAAATCTGTTTATGCCTATGTTTTGTTACCCTTTGATATTTGTTGAATTGAAACTAATATCTGTATATTCCTGTCAAGGACTTCAGACCCACCATCTGTTCCGCAGTCTATTTTATTGTTTTTTGAAAGCTGGAAAAGTAAACCCTTGATGTAGCTGCTTTTTTGTGAAATGAAGAGCATCTTGACCAACTTGTAAGTGTATCTTCTTAACAGTTCTTGAGCACCTAATACTGGTACAAGGCACCGAGCCGCCTGCAGTGCCCCAGACAGGAGTCACGCCTGCCCTGGTGACATTTGCATTCTATTGGGAGAAAGGGGTGGAAAGAGTCTATCAATAAAGAAATGAACAAGGAAAAGATGAGCTAGCATATTAGTTTCCCATTGCTACAGAAACAAATCACTACACATTTAGTAGCTTAAAACGACACGCATTTATTCTTTTACAGTTCTGGGGCAGAAATCTGAAATGAATCTCATGGGGCTGAAATCAAGGTGTCTGCAGGGGTAGTTCCTTCGGGAGGCTCTGTGCACTTGCTTTTCCAGCTCTTCGTGGCCTGGTCCTGTATTCCTCGGCTTGTGGCCTCTTCATCCACCTTTGAAGTGCATCACTGCACTGTCATCACATCTTCTCCTCGGACTTCTATGTCCCTCTTACACGGCCCTTTATGATTAATTACATCCAGTCCATTCAGATATTCCAAGATAATCCCCTCCTCTCAAAATTTTTGATCCCATTTGCAGAGTCTCTTTGCCATATAAATTAACACTCACAGTTCCAATGCCTGGACTTGGAAATCCTTGGGGGTCCATTTTCCAGCCTACCATAGCAAGCGATCAGCACTACTAGAATGAAATTTGCATGCCATGATAGAGAGGACCTAAAATAGCATCTTCAGGTCGAGTGGTGAAGGAAGGGCCTCTCTGAGGCTGTGTCTAGGCTGAAATCCAAATCATGGGAAAATTCTGTGAGGGGGTGGGGGGTGCACATTCTAGGCCGAGGGAACAGCTGGTGAGAAACTCTATAGCAGCAATGAACTTGGTGTGCTGGAGAAGTTAATGCAGCTTGGACTGGGAGAGAGTTCCAGAATGGCTAATGAGTCTTCAGTCCACGCTTGCTTTTGCAGAATGAGAACACTTAAAGCCCCATCCTCCCTCTTGGTATTTTATACGGGAATCTGCCCGAAACTACTATCATATCAGTGGAGACCTCTTGTGTCACAAAACATAGGGAATTGTCGTGGACATCCCAGAGCACCCATCCAGGCTGAGAGCCCCTCATCAGGTAGCACGGTAACTTCAGAAGAAGGTAAAACCTCAAAACAAGAGCCTGTTTGGACTGCAACTTTCAAAGTCTTACTGATGTTGTCATCTGCAACTGCTTCTTACAAGTCTTGTTCACATAAACAGGATTTTGATTATTTCAACTTGGGCAGGAGTTAAAAGAGGAAACCTTGGGTGCCTGCCTCTGGGGAGGTGTGGTGCTGATTTCCAGGGAAGCCAGGCCGGCTCTCCTTCGGGCTGTGCTCTGGGTAGGGGGAGGCCTGCAGCAGAGCTTTCTCACCTGGGGAAAAACTGTTGCACCAAGTGGCTGCTCCTCACCTTCTTCGGCTTCTCTCCTCATTCCTTTCTACAAATTTCACTTTCCTTGCCCTGAGCATCGTCAAGTCCTAGGGTGACTTCTGGTTTAGTTTTAAGCTTGCAAGAAACCAACAAGCGTACTTGAAGAGCCTAATACAAATGGCCTCTTGAGAGGTCTCCCACATTTTTTTTATTTGTTTATTTGTTTATTGATTGATCAATTGATTTCTTTATAGAGCATCAGCACGGGGAGAGGGAGAGAGAGAATCCCAAGCAGACTCTGCACTGAGCACAGAGCCTGTCACAGGGCTCAATTTCATGATCTCAAGATCATGACCCAAGCCAAAGTCAAGAGCTGGATGCTTAACTGACTGAGCCACCGGGGGAGTGGGGTGGGGGGGCTGCTCCCACCTTTTTACACCTACAGCACATTTGACAGTGCCTCAACTGTACAGCTTCCATTATGGTCCTCCTTGAATTCTACTTCTTGCACATGTATTAAAGGCTTGGGTCAAGGCCAGTTCACTTTGCACTCCTACACCGATCCCTGCCCGCCCCGCCCCCCCAGCAGAGTGCCTGGCACAGAGCAGATAATCAATACTCCCTTTTTCTTTTTGTTCAACAAACACTTACCAGGCATCTACATGCCAACCTACTGAGCTGGGAGCTGAACGGCACTGATCTTTTTTTTTTTTTTTAAAGATTTTATTTATTTATTTGGGAGAGAGAGAGAGAAACAGCATGAGAAGGGAGAAGGTCAGAGAGAGAAGCAGGCTCCCCGCTGAGCCTGGAGCCTGATGTGGGACTCGATCCTAGGACTCCGGGATCATGACCTGAGCCGAAGGCAGTCGCTTAACCAACTGAGCCACCCAGGTGCCCTGAACGGCACTACTCTTAATATCCATGTGGCCCAAGAACTGACCATTCTCAAAGACTTCTAAAGGAGCAGAATGATCCTAACCAGGAAATTATTTCCACAAGGGAGAGTTAAATATGACTGAATATCTGTTTGTCGACTTGCATAGTTATGAACCTGGTCCTTTAATCAAATTTCAACCTTGGCACTCAAATCAAGCCATCTGTGATACTTGCTAGTTTCATGATTGCTTGTAAATCTCTGTCTTTTCTGATTCTGAACTACACTGCTGAGCTGTGGGGTGTTAAAGGTTAAGCCTCTGCTCTCTTTCCAGCTCCTCGGTTGACTGGCTTGCAGCAGAGAGTGAAATGACCCCATTCATCAGAAGGCACAGAGGTTAGTGCTAAGACAAAGGGTGACTTGCAAAGTTAAGGCAGGGATTTTCAAGCTTAAGTGAAAATCAGCAGACATACTTGAAGAGCCTCATACATATTGGTGGTAATTGTAAGGTCATGAGTTCATCTCAGTATGGCGAATGGAACCCACTTGGCAAATCTTAGGAGTCAAATGCTAGAAATCTGTTAAGGAAGGAGGCAGCTGCTTCCACTGCTTGAAACCCAGGGCTGATGTACTATTTCCCCCAACATCCAAGAACACATTATCTTTTGGTCCCCAAGCCTGATGTTTTATAACCTGCAAAACCTGATAACATTGTCCCGGAGTCCAGGTGGTTGTTTCTAAGTCCAGCCACATCTCATTCCCTTGGTGTTCCCATCTGGGAACAGTGCCTTCTTTGTGTACATTTCCAATTGAACTTTATCAAAAGAGTGGTTTAGAAGCCTCATATCCTAACAGCTCGTACTAAAATGCAACTGTACCCAAATGGAATTTTTTAAAAACTAGAATAAGAAGACCTCCTTATTGGGAGGATGTCTCAGATATTAAGTCGTGGTTCCTGCCGGGAGAAGCCTGTTCCGGATCCTCGGGGTCTGGGCTGGGGCTGGGGCGGAGACAGAACAGGGAGCATCAGGACCCACGCACCTGCTCACTCTGAGAGGAAGAGTTACCTCCGCAACACCTCAGCTCACCATGGTTTTCTAAACCTAGTAACGATCTCGTGAATAGCACAGCTACATTGCATTGGCTTAAACGTCATTCTTTTTTTTTTTTTTTTTTTAAGATTTTACTTATTTATTTGAGAGAGAGAGAGCACATGAGAGGGGTAGGGTCAGAGGGCGAAGCAGGGAGCCCGATACGGGACTCGATCCAGGGACTCCAGGATCATGACCTGAGCCGAAGGCAGTCGCTTAACCAACTGAGCCACCCAGGCGCCCCTTAAAGGTCGTTCTTAATGTAAAGTTTAAAAATGTTCAGCCGTTTCTGCAACCAGATCTTGGCATTTATTAAGTTTCTAATACATTGGGAGCTTCCAAAACTACAGGTGGCAGCCCCTTCCTCCATCCTCGAGAGTCCATGCCCTGGGATCCCTCAGATCTTTGGGGTCAGCGAGTAGGGTGCACAGGACGGGGGTCAAGTAGGGAAATCGATACAACTGGGGGAGGTGGATCCCTCTTCCCGCAGTCCGCAAAAGCAGCACGGAGGGGCGCCCGCGGAAAGCGTGGGTCTCGGGGCCTCACCGCCCCCCGTGCGGGCTCTGTCCAAGTAGAGCAGCATCGCGAGGTACCGACGCCTCGCGGGATCCGGGTCGCAGCGTCACCGGGAGCTCTCTGACGGCAGTAAAAGGGCAGGGGGTGGCTGCCCCGCCTCGGGCGCCTCAGGTGGGGACGCCCCGCCCACTCGGCCCAGCTCGCCTCCGCCCCGCCCACCCCGGCTGGGACCCGTCTCCTCCCCGTCCGTCCCTGCCTCTCAGCCCCGCCCACCCCGCGCGCCTCAGGTGGGGCCGCCCCGCCCACCCCGGTCCCGCCCACCCCGCGCGCCTCAGGTGGGGCCGCCCCGCCCGCCCAGCCAGCCCCGCTCGCCCGGCCGCGTCAGGCCGCGTCTCCTCAGTTCCTCTCGGGCGGTGGCTGCGGCAGCGGCGGCGCTACAAGTTTTGACATTTTGGCGGCGGAGGAGCGCGTCGGCACTTCGGAGCCGACGGCTGTGGGAGCAGCCGACCCTCGAGGGCCTTTCAGCCGCACCCCGGCGCTCCCGCCGCCCAGGGTCGGGCGGCCACGAGGCCCGGCCGCGTCCTCCCGCGTTCGCCCGCCGGGCGCCTGCAGCCATGTCGCGGGGGCCGGAGGAGGTGAACCGGCTCACGGAGAACACCTACCGGGTAAGCGAGCCCAGCACGGCCCGGGACCTCGGGGGTTTGAGGGCGGGAGGCCTGGGGGCCGGGGGCGGGGCTCGGCCGGGAGTGCGGGGGCGGGGGGGGCCCCGAGACTCGTGGAGGACAGGGGCTCGGAGTCCGGAGCGGGGAGGCCCCGCGGAGGCTCGCGGTCGTCGCCGGGGGAGGGTCGGGGCGAGGAGGGGACTTTGAGCGGGAACACCCTCCCCCGCGCCCCTCCTGGCGCTGGAGACGCCCATGCTGGCCCCGCATTTCACAGCCCTACGTGCCGGGAGGGCGTCGGAGGAGGGGGGGTGGGGGGGGGGGCGGGGGGGGGGTCTGTCCCGTCCCTGGGGGCCGCGCTCTCCTGCCCGGCTGCTCCTCGGAGTCGGAGTCGCGCCGGCGTGGCCGCTGCGCCAGAGCTGCCCCGGACGCGAGAGCAGCGCCTCGTTCGTGCGCGCGGGGACGGGGGCGAGCGCCAGCGGCGCGCGGGGTTCGGGCCGCGCCAGGTGCGCCTCTGGGGGGCGCCGCGGGCTCCCGGCGTCCGCTCCCGCCCTCGGGGACCCCCTGCCGCGCGCGGCGCTCCGAGCCCCTCCGCCTGGACACGCCCACTGCTCGGCGAGGTTCCGATAAGATGGACCTAACCTTCAGGAAAGCGTTGACGGTCACCTCTCTTAACTTGCATTTCTTGTGAAAGCGTTTTTCCAATAACAGACACAGATTTAGGTTTAGGGGCCAGTTTTAGTAAGTTTGAGTCCTTGTAAATGAATTCCAGTTGAAATAAGATACGTGCTTAATCATCTGCTATTAATAGACTACAAAACAACTTTTGTTTTAATTCGGCTTAGGCTCACTGAGCACAAGTTCTCCAAATTCATTTGTAGCCGTTTTTAAGGCCCACAGTGTGGTCACTTGTATATATATGTATTTTTTAACCCTAAAATTGGGTTTCTAGATGCGCAAGGTCTGAGTGAATTCCTGAAATCAGAGGGGTTTATTGACTGTTGTAGGATAAGAGTAAAGAAGGGCATGAAAATACATTCGTAATCTATCCATTGGGTTCAAAATATTGATTCCCTTCATCTGGATACACAAATAGGTAACGTGAATTATACTTTCTGGATAGATATGGTAGACACAGTTGACACAGCATTTTTGGTCTCAGTAACTGTGTTGTCTTAACAGAGGGCAATTTTTAGAAATCCCAGAAATTTGAATGTTAAAGTTTTACATTTGTATTGAGATTGTTAATACTTAAACGATCCTGAAGATGGTGGGCCAGGCAGTGTGAGGTGTTGGCAGTGTGTAAATAAAACACTTAGACTTGGGGAATTGGAGCTGCTCTGATGTCTCTCCGTTAAGGAAAAACTGTATGCAGTTGAGGAATGCAGATCACTGCAGATTTCAGGCAGTCTAAGTATCTAGTGGGGCACAAAAACACGTGAACACCTAAATTGCCTCCAAGAAGACAGGCACATATTATCTTTCCAATCTGGGATGATAGATCAATTTGAGACAAGCAGTCAGATGCTCTGAAGTTAACTCTGCTTTTTCTCCCACTTCCTTTTACTTTTAGCAATGACTCAGTGAGGGGCTGTACTCAAGTGAATTATAGCACCACAGGTGCCGACCCCAAAGAACTGGGGCAGGATGCAAAAAGTGTAGATTTCACAGTTTGGGTTATACATATTTATGGACATTAGGCCGTGTAAATCATTTTAATACTTTGCAAAGTTTTAATAAGCTGAACATCAGAGACTAGTTACTACTTCCATTCTCGGGTGTCTTAAAACATATTAAAAGCTCACAAATCTTTGTTGCTTGTGACCTTAATCACCATTTTTTTCATTAATGTTTTGGGATTGTGTTTTTTATGTTGAATGGTAGTAAAAGAATTTACAGCTCCAGACAGCAAGTTTATATATAGCCTATGAAGTGAATACTGCTGGCTCATGCTTTGGGTGTGATGGAAATGCATAGTGAAATTTTACATTCACAGGTCTGTTTGAAAGCCTGAAAACCTTCACCACCTCCTCATTGAGTTTTTCCTCACCCCCCACCCCTGACAACCAAAGCTGAAAACAATTTAAGCTTAATATGGTAAAAATCTCACAGTGTGATGAATCCAGTTATTTTATTAATTTGTTTCATTTTATTTTGAGAGAGGGAGGGGGAGGAGGTCGGAGGAAAAGGGGGAGAGAGAAAATCTTAAGCAGACTCCACGCCAGCACAGAGCCAGGATAAGGGGCTCAATCTCATGACCCTGAGATCATGACCTAAGCATAAATCAAGAGTTGGGCGTTTAACTGACTGAGTCTAGGATTTTTTTAAAAAGAGATTTTGTGGGGCGCCTGGGTGCCTCAGTCATTAAGCGTCTGCCTTTGGCTCAGGTCATGATCCCAGGGTCCTGGGATCGAGCCCCGCATGGGGCTCCCTGCTTGGCGGGAAGCCTGCTTCTCCCTCTCCCACTCCCCCTGCTTGTGTTTCCTCTCTCGCTGTGTGTGTGTGTGTGTCTCTCTCTCTCTCTCTCTCTGTCAAATAAATAAATAATTCTTTAAAAAAAAAAAAATAACCTATGGTGTTTTACTAATAGAAACATAACCTAACCAGGTACGTTGACAAAAGCACCTGGAAATGAAATTTAATGACTTGCTAGTATGGATTTTAGATTTTTTTTTTTAAATACTCAAATTTCTCCAACTTTGAAATAAAAGAATAAGTTCTCTGGAAAAAGTGGGGGATTATAAACTAGTGTAATTCTCTGTAATGCAGTATCAAATATCTTTCAGCATTTATTTACACATTTGCTGAGCTCTCTAAAATGTGTACTTAGACAAATGCTTACTGGAGACCCATGCTGAATCCCAGGAGAATGTGTGTTTTATGGCTTCACGAACAAATGATATGATAATAAGCCCCAAAATGTCAAGTAATGTTATTGTTGCTAATTAGAGTTCAGCCAAAGATCCCTCCCTGTCTCCACATGGTATGCCCATAATTTGCCCTCAGTGCTTTTGATTTTTGCATGGTTTTCTGATGAGTACATGCTTTAGTGGTATGAGGAAGAAGTAAAGTTCAAAAAAACCCTTAATTAAGAGTAACCACAACCTTCCTAGAAGTTAGAACTGCTAAAGTCTTAGGAAGTTGAGGAGGCTTCCTCAACTCATACTCATACATGGGTATGATGTCATCCATCCTATACCAACATTACTCTTGCTAAGTAAGCAGCAGTGAAGGGGAAAGGAGGGGGAAAGGGGCACATAATTGACAAATTGTCAGTTCAATTGTTTAAACAAATTGACATTTGTTTAAATGTCACCTGCTCAAACAACTCTTTAAAAATTGTTTAAAATTGCCATCCATCTCCCAATCCCACTAACTTTACCTTTCCCACATAGTGCTAGTACCTTAGGATATTCTATATAACATACTCGTTTATCTCTCATCCGTCTCCAACTAGAATGTGAGCGCCCAAAGGAGAGGAGCTTGGGCTTTGTTATATTCTGAACAGTTACTGGCCAGTATTAGGTGTGCGAGTTTGTTGATTATATGAACATTTATTTGATTTATTTAGTGAATACCTGTGCTAGGCTCCCCTGCCTCCCTTAACACTTTTCATAGAGCATTTGTTTCATTCTAAGTATACATCAGCCCTCCAGGTGGATGTGGATTTTGTTGTTTACTGTTGAGAAACCTACTTCCAAAAGTCTAGGAGGGAGCTGTGTCCTCCTGCCATTTACCCTGCCAGGCTCCATCCCTCTCCTTTTTGTATAGCAGTTTAGTTTCTAGTGGTCAACAAATGCACAATTCAAATGCCTTTTCATAATTTGGTGATCTAAGATATCACCAGAATTTTCTGCCATTTTGTTCATCTTTGTTTTGAACAAAAATTTGTTTAATAAAAGAATGAGGTACTTTTGTCCTTTTATTGGGTCAAACAAGCATCTCAGCATGTGTACTAGGTTTTGTTTAATGGTTTTATATTTTCCTGACTTGGGTTTTATTGGGGATGTGGAAGTGAAAGTCCCTGCCTAGATGGCTTCCAGTGCGGACTCTGGTATACAGGTCTAGCTTGTGAAGGTTTCAGTTGCCTTGTATGTTTATTGGTGTAGCTGTATACACTATTTGATATCTTCATCTGTTCCCATAATACTACTTTCTTCAGGTATGCTGAAGATAAAATGGGATTTGCAGAAGCCCAGACAACTTGCTCTTGGCTCCTATGATGACTATAAAAAGGGACTAAGAATCAGGTGCCAGGTAGCAACAGAAAAGAGTTGCCAGGTATCAAATATTAACTGAACAGCCCAGTATTGTAGCTTTTTGCCTGGTAAAATGAAAATACAAAGACGAACAATGGTTGTCTTTTCCTGTCATAACATTTTTTCCTGATTGGAAAGAGGTCTTAGAATTATGATAACATTGCTATGTAGACAGAGCAGTGTCCTTTATTATAAAGCTTGGGACCACTTGGCCAGGTGACACCGTTCACAAGTCTCAGGTTGCTTTTGAGTTTACATTTGTGACATTATTCCAGTATTGGGCATTAATTCTTGCTTGGCACTTCTGTTGTAATGAGCCACAGGCAGACCTGCAGGGGAAACCTAATGTGCATGGAATTTCAACAAATTGGATATTTGTTTTTATCAGCATTCCACACAGCTATTTATTCTGCAATTCAAAGGTAAAAATTATTATAAAAGCTACACAAACAATTGAACTTATCTGTTGACATTTGCAAATATATTTATTTCTTAAACTTCTTATTGAACCATAATAAACATATTGAAAGTTGTATATAGCTCACAAAATCAACAAACTGAACACATATATAACTAGCACCCAGATCAAGATGCAGACCATGACCAGCCTGAAGTCCCTTTTGTGCCTCCTTCCAGTCTCTGTGTTCCCTGAAGTCCCTTTTGTGCCTCCTTCCAGTCACTGTGTTCCCTCCAAGATAACTACTCTCCTTAACTTCTAAGCACTGATTAGTTTGGCCCATTTCATTTGCCATCTTTCACTCAGTGTGTTTGTAAGATATTCCCGTCAGAGTAATTGTAGCTCATTCTTACTACTATGTAGTATTGCACTGTGCAAATACATCACGATTTATCTATTCTTTTGAGGGACTTTCAGATTTTCAGACTACTCCAGGATACTGTGAGTAGTGCTGCTATGAACATTCTAGTACATATCTGATGGGTATAGGCCCTCATTTCTCTTGGTATATACATGGGAGTGGAATTGCTGGGTTATAAAGTATTTGAGCATTTAGCTTTGGCAGAAACTGCCAAGCAGTTTTCCAGAGTTGTTGTACCAGAGTTCAGTAGCTCATCCTTGGCAACAGTTGATATTTTCTTTCAAGTTTGGCCACCCTGGCGGTGTATGCAAATAAAATTTTTGAAATTCAAAACAAAACTGTTTCCCCAGATTTGCTGGTTGGATGTCTGCAACCGCAGCAAAAGCCTCACTCCCTAGGGGAATACTTCCTTTCAGAAAGTAGAACCTAGGACCTAGGGAACATGGGTATGAGAGAGGCCAGACAGCTGTCGTATTCAGAAGAGTAAGACATAAATCTAAGTTTAGTAGACTCTAAAACTGTCATAGTTGAACACATCAAAAGGTTTTATTGCATAAGGGGGTTTGAGGGCATAGATGAGCCATGTTTTAATAAACTAGAATGCTGGGAGAGGGGGTGCAAAGTTATGGTTAATTGAATTTTCTTGTTCATTTCCCTGTCTTTTTCCATGACTTTTCTTGAAAATGTACCTACTTTACGTTATAGGCACAATAGACTAGTTTTTAAAATAATTTTAGTGAGTTACAGTTAAGAGGTTTCAAGAGTAGTACTTTGTGAAGGAAATGACAGTTTTAATTTGGGTCTTCTTCCCCACTTAGATTGTACATGCTTGAGAACAAATCCCCCAGTTCCTACTTCTCAGCATTTACCACATTCATATTTTATTCTTTTATGTGTGTGTGTTGGTTTTAATCTCAGGATTTTTAAAACTGTATTTTTCTGATACTAGGAAATTTCCAAAACTTCTGTGAATATTCACAGTGAAAGTAAAAGTCACCTGGATCTGACAACCCAGAGAGAACACTATTAACCCTTACTGTTACACTTCCAGATAGTTTTTAGTCCATCTCTCTATGTCAGTCAGTACCCTGTGCCTCATCACCTTGCTGACTCCACAGTACTCCGTTCTTTATCAACAGTTTATTGATCCGGTCCCCTTTTACTGGACATAAGATCATTGCCAGCACTTTGCTATTAAAGCACTGTAGCAAAGATCATTGTAGGTAAAGCTTTGCACAAATCCGAGATGTTTTCCTTAAGCTCGATGCCCAGAAGGGAGTTGTGGGTCAAAGGGTAGGTACAGTTTAAAGCATATTTGCTGCCCATTGCAAAATGCCCTCTGGAAAACATGCCCCAAGTTATGCTTAATCTGATTGTGTGAGAATGTACCTTTCCTGAACCCCAGCCAATTAAGTAGGTCATTTAAAGCCACTTCCTTTTTTATAACCTATACAGGGTTTTTTGTTCGTTTGTTTTTTAGTAAAACCTGTGTAGCTATAATGTATAGTAGCTTATGGACATTGGGGCAATTCCTGAGATTTCATGTCTTCTGCTACTGGGTATAACTTACCCCATAAACTTTGTACTTAGAGATGTGTACAGAATAATTACAGCTCTGTAGCTCTTCAGGCCTGTGTACTTTTGTTCTTATTTTCCTCAGCCTTGATTTTAAACTTCTATTTCTGTATTCTAGACCTTGAGTCTGTCTATCTGGTTGATCATTATTTTAGAGACTGTGTTCTGGGTTTAACAGCTGCCTCAAGTCCTGGTGGATACAGGTGACACTGTGTAAATGAGATAAAAAGTTGCTGGTTCCTCTCTCATTCAAAAATAAATGAAAAATATTACCAGAAGGTGTTCCTGATCCGGAAACAAATGAGCACCCTTCAGAGAGCTAACTGATGGCTCACAGCCTTCTGTAGCTACCTGTGCTTTAAGGAGAGCAGCCTGGCGTAGAGATGCCCTCAAGTTTGTTGCTTAAACTTTTTATTTGGTGCTTTGGAGGTTAAAAAGTCCCTAAACAATAGCAATTTCTTCACTAAAAATACCGAAGTATAGCAGTGGTTAAACTATAGGGCAGGGGAGGGAGACTTTTACTTATCACTTTTTCTCTATCTTCTAGAGTGTTTACATTTTCTTTGTGTGAATGGATTACTTTTATAATGTTAAGCTTTCAAAAAGCGGAAATTGATATATCATTTTAATGGGTAAAAAGTTTTGAAAACTAAGCTACAATGTGCCATTTTCTACCTCTGCTTTGCAAACTAACCTTTCAAAGATAAGCCTGATTTAAAGTCTGTTTTTCTCTTTAATTACTACTTATGAGAATGCATTTTTAACATTTACTAACCTGAGACTATGAATGCAACAGAAAAGAATGCAACAAAACTGAGAAACCCCCAATTCCAGTTTTTACAGCTATCTCCTAAGAGTCTTGTTCCTGATGTTGCAAGCAGCTGATCCTTTTAGGTGCAGCTGTATCCTTGAAAGGTATTAAGAGCAGTAATAAGGAAAAGAAAAGGTACAAAAGTGGTAATAATAATCTGTCAGAAGTAAGGCTAAAAGTTCAGATGATTAGAACACATTGTGTAGAATAAGAAACATGGAAAAGGTTGGAGTTGAGGGTCAGAACAGATCTCCGGTGACCTGTCTACCAGCCACCCTAAGTGCTTCTCTTTGGCCTTTGGGCTGAAGCAGCCCCCTCCTGAGTTAGGAGGAGGGAAGCCGCTGCCTGTGTGGGGACTATGCAGGAGACAACCCTGGCCACCTTCATATTCTCATCAGGTACAGATACCCGAGACCAACGCTAATAGATCAATCTTTTCTGGACACATAAACTCAAATGGTAAAAGAAAATCAGGAAAATCACAATGATAATTCCTTTTACTTAAGTGCTATAATTGAATATGTGTATATTTTAAATTTTGTTAAATATATATGTATAAATTCTGGGGCGCCTGGGTGGCTCAGTCGTTAAGCATCTGTCTTCGGCTCAGGTCGTGATCCCGGGGTCCTGGGATCGAGCCCCGCATCGGGCTCCCTGCTCCATGGGAAGCTTGCTTCTCCCTCTCCCACTCCCCCTGCTTGTGTTCCCTCTCTCGCCGTGTCTCTCTCTGTCAAATAAATAAAATTTTTAAAATATATATACATATATATGTATGTATAAATTTTAAAATTAAGCTCTATGCTCAACGTGGGGCTCAAACTCACAACTCTGAAATCAAGAGTCACATGCTCTACCGACGGAGCCAGCCAGCACCCCTGTGTGTGTATTTTTTTTAAATAAAACTTTAATGGTTTTAATTGACCAAATGGTATATTTTATCATGGGCTTTATCATACACTCAGCAGCTTGAGGTGTAGACATCAACTGTGAGAGTAGCCTCTATTTCTAAGTGTAAACACACTTTAAAACATGCAAAAATTGTTCTTATAGGACACTCAGTACAATTGTTGCACACTCTGAGAAGATCGCTTATTCGGCTAACCAATCTACTTTCTTATCCCGGATTTTTGGATATACTTAATGTCATATTCCTCCATTTGACCTTGTGCTTCAGTTTTCTCGTCTGTAAATAAGGACGATAGTAGTACCGACCTCTGGCTATTGTGAAGCTTGAACATTGTAATGCATGAAAGCTCGTAGAGCAGTATGTTGTCAGCAGTAGCAGTGTGTGTTCACTGGAGTGTAGCCACCATAAGAGCATTGATTTCCATCTGTTTTGTTTACTGCTTATCCCCAGTATTCTCTCTATTAGAGTGACCAACATAGAGACAGAGCTGAGTAAATATTTGATAAAAGAATAGTGTGGAAATCACTGGCAAAAATTTTTCTGTCAATGAGCTGTACACTTTCTCGAGGGTTTTTGGTTTGGTTTTGTTTTAATCCCTCGCTGTGCTGGTGCACAGTAGAACTCAGAGAAATTCGTTGAATAAACATTGAAGATCTATGCTTATCGCACAGTTATAGCTAAAATCCTCACCTTGGTGGCCGGGGAACTGAGCTGGCCCTGGTAATAACAGCTATGGTTTTTTGAGCATCCGTTATAGATGTGCCCAGCTTACTGTCCACATTCATTCTTCAGCTGTTTTCCTGTTATGCACCACAGTTGTGCCAAGCCCTGTGGTCACCACTAGGAACCACACTGGAGAAAAAAAGTCTGTGCTTTTCTAGAGTTTATAGCTTATGACAAGACAACAATTGCAAGGTTTTAGTCTCTCCAGCATTTCCCCTCTACCTTGGCTTGCCCAGTATCATTAATTAGGTTTGCTTGCTCCTTTCCCTACCCTCTCTCCCAGAGGGGTCCTGTCTTTACCAGTTCAGGTCTTTGGACTTTGTTTTGTCTCACTGTTGGAAGAAAGGAAAAAATAAACGTATGTGCAGGTTAAGTTCAGTAAGAGTTTTTAAGGTAAGTTGTAAGAAGTCTTTGGAAACTTGGGTTGGGTAAGAGAGAATTAGATGAGAAACAAAACCAAAAAAAAAAAAAAATTAGAAGTTTTGATTCCCCTTACTGGTATCTGAGAACTACATGTAATGAACTTGAAGTATTTTTAAATTATTTTAGGTTTCTGAACAATATTTCTCAGATTGCAAGGGCTGCAGTTTTTGTTTTTGTTTTTTTTAAGATTTATTTATTTTAGAGAGAGCGTGAGTGGGGAGAGGGGCAGAGGGAAGGAATCCCAAGCCGACTCCGCACTGAGCCTGGAGCCCAACGGCAGGGCTCTGTCCCACAACTCTGAGATCATGACCTGAGCCCAAATCAAGAGTTGGGTGCTGGATGTTTAACTGACTGAGCCACCCGGGTGCCCCAGGATTGCAATTTTAATGCAAAACAGAATGACCCATCTCACAGGGTCTGGGTGAGGGAAGTTCAACTAGAATTATTCGAGATACGAAGTAAGAATAGCATTTGGAAAGAACTAGTAAACTAAAAAGAGAATGTCACTTGCTATATGAAATCAGCGGTTTACTTTGATCCAGTAAAGTTCCTGTTACCTGTTAAGTACTTAAGGGCTTTCTAAACAAATGTGACCCAGCACATGAGACATTCTTTCCTGTAAATTCATTGCTTGCTTTTTAGTCCATGACACACCTTTTAAAAACAATAGGTAGGTGAGAACACTCAACCAAATAGTCTAGTGTGCTCTGTAGCCTTCAAAGTATTTATCTGTTGATAGCTATTTTAAAGCCAGTAACTTAATTATTGTTTCCTTAATAGATACCATTTATGTGTGATAAAGTTAATATATTTCTAAGTGATACTCAAGTAATATTAAAGATGTTTGCATTTCTTATTTTCACCATGTCAGTTTGGATTGCCTTGGTATTTTTTTTATACCTGTCTCCCTATTAGACTATGCATTTTCAAGGGCTAGAATGCTTTCCTCATTCATCTTTGTGTTTTGTATGCCCATCAGGGTTCACTGTAGGGGTACAATAAAGATGGAACACATACATGTATACTTGTTTCAAAGGCCCAAACATGAGAAGGACTTTACAGAGTTAGTGGAACTAAACCTAAGTGCACATTATCTTGTACTTGCCACAATACCCTTCCTGCCCTCCACCCATAGAAAAATACCAGAAGAGGCCATTTTCAGATTCTGATTGAGAGCTATGTAATAGTCCTCTTGGTACGTAGCTATAGGGAGGATTGTGTTTCCATTCTTCCAAATGGGAACGTGCACTTCCGTGAACCAAGCAAAAATGCATACGGATTTCATCATAGCTGGAATTCCAAGAAATGGTTTTTACTTCATTCTCCTAGGTACTACTCCCTCTGAAGTACAGGGTCCAAAATTTGCTTCAAATCTGGGACAGGGTACCCAAATCCCTTGTCCAGTTGAGGCCAGTGTGGGCCAGACATTGTTACAGTGTCTGATAGCTTGTTATAATAGCTAAGGCTAGGAACGCCTGCTTTCAGCCCCAAAAGCTTTCTTTGCACTGCCAAGAAATCTATAACTCTGTGGAGTTATATATAGCACCTGTTGGACCTTAGACCCAGTATAATTGTCTGCACTTAAATTATAGGGAAAAGTGGTTTCAGATAATTCTACAGACAAATGTAAAACTTTTGTCTAGTGTTTAAAATAGAATGAAACTTCGTAGTGTTGAGCAGGATTCAGGTCATGACTTTTTCTTCAAGTTACTTTATCAAGGATGGTCATGGACTCATATTGCCTGTAACATGGTTCTCCCTCCACAATTAAAAAAAAAAATTGAGTACCTACATTCTTATACTAATTTACTGGGTGGGATAACTCTGGGACTTGATTTTCTTTTTTTCTTTAAGATTTTATTTATTTGTCAGAGAAAGAGCAAGCACAAGCAGGGGATGCAGCAGGCAGAGGGAGAAGTAGGCTCCCTGCTGAGCAAGGAGCCCAATGTGGGACTCGATCCCAGGATCTTGGGATCATGACCTGAGCTGAAGGGCAGATGCTTAACGGACTGAGCCACCCAGGTGTCCCTGGGACTTAATTTTCTTGATAGGCTTGATAATTTCATGCAAAAGACTTGAACAGTAATAAGAATACACTTGTTACTTTTTCCCGCCAGGGTGGGATCTTTTTGTTTTGCTTAACTTTGCTTTTGCTTCAGAACAATTCTTGCTGCCTAAATGAGTAGGGAATAGAGAAAGTGGAGTTTGTCAAAGAAATCTGTTTCTTTGAACAATGAAATAAAAGGTCATGGAGATGTTATTGCTTCTAGTAGTGTATCTTAAGAGGTAGATACATAATTTTCTGGATGATCATACTGGTTTTCATCTCTTGGTTCCTAAGGAGCTCATGATCTAATAGGTGCTTTCAGAACACTAGGAGAATATTCTTCCATGAGAAGCTAAGCCCAAGGAGGTAGCCCTGTGGTTTTCTGATCACTGGCCCAGCAGCTTCTCGTGCTCAGGTCATGTTGCAAGGGATGGGGAGCCATGTAACTCTGAGGGTGTCATGGCTTCATTTCTGGCATGCCCTTTGCACTCTGAAGGATCACTTTTGCAGAGATAATTACTTACAAACCAAAGCTTGGATACGGACGAAGAAAAGAAAGGAAAGGAAAAATGCAGGCAAAATGACTTTTAAGTCATAGTGAGAAACTTTCATGGTGAATTTTCTCTGTGCACTCAAGATTTCCTATGAAACTACCCTTACAGAAGGACAGAGAAAGGACATTTTTTTTTTTTTTTTTTGGCCTGGCGAAACATTTGCCAAACTCCCTCCGTAATCATAGCTGGAAAGACAGCTGCTAATCCAGCAGGAGATTTGTCTCAAAATAGCTGGGTTATCTTTTTCTACTAAGGGATCTAATTGATTTTCATTCTAGGAGGGGAAGTTGCTGCTAACAGCTTCATGGGCATAGATGCTTGCAGACCAGTAGCACTTTTCTGGATGGTGCTGGGCCATTGTTAACAAAGTACAGTGGATGGCCTGCATTGCAATACATCGGGCTCTCTGTGGGCAGGCTAATTAGAACCAACCAAGGAATGAACAAAGACACATAGCTTTGGGGCATTCCATAGCATTAAGGATTTAAAGCCTGAGCCCTTAGCAGCCTGGAATGTTAAGAGCCAAGGGTTTTTGTTATTGCTGTTCTTTTTCTTTAAAAAAACAAAACACAACTTGATTGAGGTGTAATTCATAAAAAAAATTCACTCCTTTTAAGTGATTTTTTTTTAGTAAATTTACAGAATTGTGCAACCATCACCACCATCCAATTTTGTTTATTTAATTTTTTATTGTTTTGTTAATCACCATACATTATATCATTAGTTTTTGATGTAGTGTTCCGTGTTCCATGATTCATTGTTTGTGTATAACACCCAGTGCTCCATTCAATACGGGCCCTCTTTAATACCCATCACCAGGCTAACCCATCCTCCCATCCCCCTCCCTTCTAGAACCCTCAGTTTGTTTCTCAGAGTCCATCATCTCTCATGGTTCATCTCCCCCTCCAATTCCCCCCCTTCATTCTTCCCCTTCTGCTATCATCATCTTTTTTTTTTTTAACATATATTATTTGTTTCAGAGGTACAGATCTGTGATTCAACAGTCTTGCACAATTCACAGCGCTCACCATAGCACATACCCTCCCCAATGTCTATCACCCAGCCACCCCATCCCTCCCACCCCCCACCACTCCAGCAACCCTCAGTTTGTTTCCTGAGATTAAGAATTCCTCATATCAGTGAGGTCATATGATACATGTCTTTCTCTGATTGACTTATTTCACTCAGCATAACACCCTCCAGTTCCATCCATGTCGTTGCAAATGGCAAGATCTCATTCCTTTTGATGGCTGCATAATATTCCATTGTGTATATATACCACATCTTCTTTATCCATTCATCTGTCGATGGACATCTTGGCTCTTTCCACAGTTTGGCTACTGTGGACATTGCTGCTATAAACATCGGGGTGCACGTACCCCTTCGGATCCCTGCATTTGTATCTTTGGGGTAAATACCCAGTAGTGCAATTGCTGGATCGGATGGTAGCTCTATATTCAACTGTTTGAGGAACCTCCATACTGTTTGTGACCGTTGCTATCATTACTCATTCTCATTCCAAGCCCCAGGCAACCTCCAATACATTTTTGGTCTCTATAGATTTGTCTTACTAGATATTTCATATAAATTGAATCGTATAATATATGGTCTTTTGTGACTTGACTTCTTTCACTTAGCATGATCATCCAGGTTGTGTGTATTGGTACTTTATTCCTTTTTATGGCTGAATAATCATTTATGGATGTACCATGTTCATCTGTTCACCAGTTGGTGGACATTTGGGGTGTTTCTAACAGGGCATTTTTTTTTAAGATTTTATTTATTTGAGAGAGAGAATGAGAGAGAGAGAGCACATGAGAGGGGGGGAGAGTCAGAGGGAGAAGCAGACTCCCTGCCGAGCAGGGAGCCCAACGCGGGACTCGATCCCCGGACTCCAGGATCATGACCTGAGCCAAAGGCAGTCACTTAACCAACTGAGCCACCCAGGCGCCCCGAGGCACATTTTTTTTCTTTTTAAGATTTTATTTTGGGAGGTGGGGAGGAGCATAGGGAGAGGGACAAGCCGACTCTGCGCTGAGCACCGAGCCTGACAGGGAGACCTGTCCCAGGACCCTGAGACTCTGACCTGGGCCAAAACCAAGAGCAAGTTGCTTAACTGACAGAGCCACCCAGGCGCCCCTAACAAGGTACTTTTTTAAGGGCCACATTACTGTCTGATACTTAAAAAGTAATTTAAAAATCAACTTGGAGAAACATAGGATTAGGAAGGCAAAATTCACAAGGAAAACCCTGGCATTTTCAGATTTTTGTAAGCTTATTATGACTTAGTAGTTATAGGGCAGAGCCTTACAGCTTTTGTGACCCTCTGTTGGAGCTGTTACTTTGAGCTAATGAAGTTGCAAGCTGTGTATTACCTCATGCCTGATTTTCATAGCTAATTGGCCCACTGGGTCAGTGTGTCTGTTGCAGTATGTTCAGATGAGCTGAGGGCACATCGTGCGGCTGATTCATCCATGAGCACATACATCCCTTGTATAACAACAACAACAGTCATTAAAAACTGCTGCTGCTGAGTACATTTTGGGCATTAAATGGTCCGGGCACTGTCCTTGATGTTACAGGTCGTCCTTGGCCTTATTTTATATCTAGTTCCTACTGAGGAAACAGTAAACAGATTGGTTGTATCCGGTGAGGTAGTGAACAGCCTTTTGAAGTAAAAGAAGCAAGGAACAGAGCTAGAGAGAGGGGGAGGCTGGAGGTGCTACCAGGCATGGTAGGAGGCAAGCGGAGGAAAGTGTCTCAGAGGTTTGGTGCTGAGGACTGGTAGATGGGTATTCAGGAAGAGAGTCTTCAGGCAGAAGGAGATCAAGTACAAAATCCCTGTGGTGGGAATGGGTTTGGCCTGTTCCGAGAACAGCCCAGAGGCCAGCATAGTGATTGAGGGCCGGGGAGGGAGTGGCCAGAGTCCAAACCTCCTCAGTTATGGAAATAGCCAGGCTTTCGGTGCCCTACCCTGCTGTTAAGGATAATACTCTCTGATAACCTTATCTATGACAGACAGTTGAGGATGAAACCTTTGTAATATACGAGTAAACTGCCTTTCATCATTCCTTTCTCCTACTTAGATATTTCTGGTCATGTGTACTTTTTTTAATGCTGGAAGGGGAAGCAGTGAAAGTTCTTTTACAAAAGGTACTGTTTTTCACTCATCAAATAGGAAAAAAGATGACAACTGTTGGTGAGAGTGTGGTAGAATAGTACTTTCATATAGTGATTGTGGGAGCACACGTTGTTGCGCCACTTTCTCCAAAGTATTTGGTGGTATCTTTTTTTTTTTAAGATTTTATTTATTTGAGAGAGAGAGAGTGAGAGAGAGAGCGACAGCGCAAGTGTGCAGGGGAAGGGGGCAGAGGGAGAAGGAGAAGCAGACTTCCCGCTGAGCAGGGAGGCCCATGCAGGGCTTGATCCTGGTACTCAAGGATCATGACCTGAGCCGACCTGAGCTGAAGGCAGACGCTTAACTGACTGAGCTATCCAGGTGCCCCTATTTGGTGGTATCTAACAAAATTGGAAAATCTGTCACATACCCAATGCCTCAGCAATTCTTTGTCTAGGTAATTTTGTCATACCTGTGTGTACAGGGAGACATGGACAATCCCTTGCCACATACTTGGTATTAGCCAAAACTTGTAAGCCATCTAAATGCTGTTCAGAGGAAATAAAGAAATTGACTTACTTTATTGTGAAGGCTAGGAAGTCTGAAATCTGTAGGGTGGACTGGCAAGCTAGAAGCTTATGCGGCAGTCCACAAGCAGGATGTCGTCTTCCTCAGGGAAACCTTCCTTTTATTCTAAAGGCTTTTCGGCTGATTAAATGAAGCTTACCCAGATTATCGAGGATAATACTTAAACGGGTTGTAGGTGTTAACCACATCTATAAAAATTCCTTCACAGCAACCCCTACATTAGTATCTAATTGGGTACTATACCCTGTCATGCAGACACCTAAAGTTAGCCATCACAATGGGATACCATACAGAAGTTAAATAGGAATAGACCAGTCAGTATATAACAAGGTGGACAGGTCTCAGGAACATAACACTGAATAAAAAAAAATGTAAGAGTGAAATGTATTATACCATTTATTAAAATGCACAAAGGAAAATTATGTATAATTCATGACTAAATACATGTATGTATCAAAGTATAAAATAGGAGTTAGTAAATGAACAGCATTCTTAATTGATGGCTCCCTGGGGAGACTTGGCCGGGGTGGTTAAACCATCCTGTGGTTTGGTAATGTTGTTCTGCAGTGTTTTAATTCCTTGACGCTGAAGGAAATCAATACGGTAGTGATAACCATTATTCCTATGAGGACACAGGTAGTTGAGGAATCATCTTTATTTTTTTAAGGGAAAGAGAAGAAGGTCAAATATTTGTTTGCTTGGGTAGAATTGGTTAATATTGTGCTGCCATTAGAAGATGTTATTCATAAAAAATCAGTAATACTACAGAAATCCTCTAAAAAGGAAATACTGTAGAGACCCCCCTAATTTCTCACACTAGAATAGCGCTTTGTCATACAAGGATTTTCAAGTTACTTTATCGAACAATCCACTTTGAGGAACTGTATTGAGTCCTGAAGGGTGAGTGTAAAGGTTAGCAGTGAGGCTGCCTGGGCATGACCTGTGGGACCTTCAGCAAGGTTTTTAAATTTAGCATCTCAAAGCTTTGGTGTCTCATCCATAAAATGAAGATAATAATAATCATGTTGTTAGGATCTAATGAGATAGCTCATGTAAAATGCTAGGCCCAGAGCCTGAAAAAGAGTAGCACTTCATAAACGTCAAAATGTATCCTACAGGGGGAAAAAAAGGAATAAAATGTTCTCAACTGAGTAAAAAAAATAACACCTTCTTTGTACCCCACATTTTTCTAGAGGTTTTTGTATTCATGGTTTCTCTCATCCTGATGTGACACTTAAAGGTAGGATAGCCAGTATCATTTATTTTCATGTTACAGGAAGTGAGGTATCTGGAGACCTCTGTGGAAATGGGAATGTCCATCCATTTGAAGAGTTGGCTAATATTTTAGACTTTTGTCTTGCAATATTAATTATTACAGTGGATTCAGTGTGCGCTAAGCATGAAGTGCTTGGAAGAGCACATCAGTGCACCATAAATACTGTTACTATCTCATTGAATCTTCATATTCCTCATGAGATCCAAATGATCATTATTTACATTTTATAGAGGAGGAGATTGAGGCTTAGCGAGGTGGTGATGTGATTTGCCTGAGTTGGTTTTTGGGTTTTTTGTTTGTTTGTTTGTTTGTTTGTTTTTTCCCAAAGTTTTTTTCATCCTATGTTCCCCCGGCCCATGACTACTGGGATGGCAGGTTACAAACAATAGATAATACAAATTGATATATGACGCAGGTTGATAACTAGTAGCATAGGTAGATAATACACACTGAAGGAGAACCAGAACGCTTCACGTTTGGCCGATAGGAAGCATTTTTGTGTTTTATAAATTTGAATCTTGAGTATTTCTGCTGTAACTTAATACTTCAAACAAAACATCTCTGTTGTCTTATTTTCCTTTACTTGGCTTGAGCTCCCCATTCAAGATGGGTATGAAAAATAGGACTCTTCTGACCATCTGCTAGCCTACAAGCAGCTGCTTTATTGCCAGATTTACTCACTAATATTCTCCCTAAAGGCAGGGGACATAATCAAATACTGATGATGTTAGTGCAGGAACAGCAGCTTCCAACAGCGCAAGGAAGGAAGTAAGATTGTCTACAAATGATGTCTATCTGGAAGTATTCTCAAACAGTTAATCCTTATTAACAGATAATCTTGTCACATGAAATTAGAATGTGCTTTGATTAGTTTAAGCATTTGACATTGCTGGATTTGTATGAGATTGTATAGAATAAAATAATATGGGAAATTTCAAGGATAAATGTTACCTGAAGCACGTTATAAAACCCCCGATTAGAGACTCTTAAACCACTTTTAAAAAACTTATTCCAGTGTAAATATTACCCGCATTTTTCAAATGAGAAAAATAAAACACTGAGGCATCAAATAATTTGTCCTTGGTCATTTAGAGAATTGGAAAAAGAAATGTAAAAGAAACCAATTCTTAGAAATTTAAAGTCAGCTCAGTTTAACTATCTGGCTAGTCATAATTGTATTAATTTATGCTTCATAGTCTATAGTTCCATACTGGTAAAGGTAATAATTTTTCAAAAGTGAAAAATCTAAATGGTGAGGATGTTAAAGCCATCATAAGATTGTATAATTATGTTTAAAATTATAATGTGTTGGTCTACAGGAAGCAGAGGAAAAAAGCATAAGATAAACGAACCAGCTAGAAATCTAGTGGAAAGTGCCTTCTAGGTTCTGAGTGGTCTATTCCTCAACATTTTATTTGGAACAACTAACCGTTAATTCTCCAATCCCGCTGATTGAGCTCCCCCCACCTGTCCCCATTGAGCTTTTATCCTAGAACCAACTCTCTTCATAGGAGACTCAGCACAAGTAGAACAGTGATATTGCCAGTTATTTTAGCTTAAACTATCTATATTGCTCTCTGAATAGAAATGAAACTCATTCTGGTTGAAACTGGTCTGGGAAATTATTCTCCTTGCCAGGTAGTAACAATACATACTAAGCTTTTGTTATTGATTGTAACAAAATAGTGTTTCTTGGACGATTAATACCTTTTATAATTTATTTTGTTTTTATACTTTGTATCTTAAACCTTTTATTCTTAGTGCCAAACCTGAATTAAAATGGATTTGTTCATTACTACTGGTGATTTTTTTTCTAAAACCTAGGCTATATAAAAAATTTAGGTCTTAAGTCTTAACACAGCATATGACCTTTGACCCAACAGCTGCCCTCCAAAAAAAAGTGGGACCCATTCAATTCACAAAGATAGCCACTGCTACTTACAAAACTTTACAGATGGGGGAAATACAAAGGCAGCACTGCTTTTTTGTTCCTGGGTTTAAAAATACATGTACTTGAGCTAAAATAACTAGATTAATGGCCAAGAGCCAGGGTAGAAATGGATTTTCCACTGTTCAAAGGGGCCAAAGTTTCCAGGGGAAAAATTTCTGTAGCTAAAACTAAATAATAAGGAATTGAAGTATATGTTGAACTTCCAAGCTTAAAAACTCTTGTATTTTCTCTGAAGCTTATTGTAGACCCAGGTCTTATTAGTTAACCTGTTTGCCCCCAGTAGCATCATTTGGATAGTGGTTTATGCTTGGTGTTAATTAATTCATTGTTTTTCCTATTTTAAGTTAGGACTTATACCTAAGCATTTCAAGAATTATATCGAGAAGCTAAATTATATTTTCCCCTTTTTCAGGTAAGCTGAACTAAGAATAATCTTAAGAAAGAACACAGATCTGGGCTTCTTTTTATGACTGCTTATATGCTAGTAGGGCAGTTAGCTCTGTATCTGTTGCCTTATATTCTTACCCATTGAGACTCAGCGTCATAAGATTATTAAAGAATTTTAAATGATTTTTTTAAGGTTTTATCTTTTTATTAAAACTTAGGTTCTCAACATCCAGACTTGGTCTCCTAAGATTTTTATAAGAATTTTAAAAGAGATATTTGAAAAGTAGTTTTATCTTTTTATTAAAAAGTAATTATTTTCTAATGAAGTTATTAGATTTTAAAAATTACTGAAAATCTCATACATTGCTGATGGGAATGTAAAATGGCACAAGCACTCTGGAAAATGGTTTGGCAGTTTCTTACAAAGTTAAGTTGTAAGTTTCTTACAAACATAACAATTAACATATGACGCAGCAATGGAACTCCTAGATACTTATCCTGGAGATATGAACACTTAGGTTCACAAAAAAACCCATATGTGATTGTCCATATCAGGTTTATTTGCAGTTGCAAGAAACTATAAGCAACCCAAATGTTCAATGGGCAAATGTATAAATTGTGATGCATTCATGCTATGGAACACTACCAGCCAAAAGGAATAGACTATGGATAACACCCAGCAACTTGGATGGTTCTTATGGACATTGTGCTGAGTGAAAAAGCCAGTCTCAAAGGTCACATACTGTATGATTCCATTTATATAACATTCTCACAATGACAGAATTACAGTGAGTGAGATCAGTGGTTGCCAGGACTGTTGGGAAGGGTGTGGCTATAAAGGGGTAGCATGAGGGAGATCCTTGTGTTAATGGAACATTTCTGTATTATAACTGTGGTGATGGTTATACAGATTTATACATGTGTTCATAGGAACAATGCACCCCCTCCCACAAATGAGTGATATAAAAACTGGTAAATACAAATAGTCTGTAGTTCAGCTAGTAAGTGTTGTGCCATTGTCAATTTTCTGGTTTTGATCTATACTATGGTTATATAAGTTACCATTAGGGGAAGCATACCTGAAGTCTCTGTGCAGTTTTTACAACTTCTTGTGAATGTTAAATGATTTTAAAATAAGCTTAAAAGCAAAACAGGGGAACTGAGAAAAGATAGAAATAGCAGCTGCGGCCACAGGTCCGTGTAATCAGGTATTGAGACTTGCCATTTTGCAGAGAAACTGGTAGGGGAGTCATCATTGGCTTTGGGGCTTTATGGCTACTGGTTGTGAATGGAGCTCAAACAGATGAGAGGCTCTAAAAACACAGGATGAATGGACTTCCAGTTAAGCACAGCAGACTGACCATGGGTTTTTTTTGTTTTTTTGTTTTTTTCTTCTAAGAATACATTGAAATGATAGCAGAACTTAAAGAAAAAGGAATTGGGGGGGAACCCCATAAATCCATGGTGTAAAAGCTTGAAAAAAGACTTAGCAGTTGACAAAAGGCCTAAGAAAATCTGGGGTAATAGAAAATGGACAGAGGAGTTGTAGCTGCCTTAAGAAAACCAAAAGAATCTGCAGCGGGAGAACTGACAAGGGCTGAGCCATTCAGCCCCGGAGGCTGAGGAGCAGTCCCACAGAAGGTGGGATGGAGGGCACACCCAGGGCTAGCGTAGGAGTTGCACAAGCTGGTTGAACTGCCAGTTTCCCTTTCCTACCCCAGCCACCAGTACTACCAGCAGCTCCCTCTGCCTGGCTGGCAGACTGGAGATTTAATCAGAGGATATATTGAATCAGAGGAGTTCTCGATGGGGAAAGACCAGCAGAAGGGAATAAACCTTGGAGTAGAAAGCAGGGGAGTTCAGTAAAAATCAGCCCAGTAAACTGTAATTCCCAACCCACTCCCCTTCCTGATGGGGAAAGCTGACCATTTGGTGACTGCCTCCTCCCCTACCCTTCATAGAAAAGGAGAACTTCTCTGAAGAGACTCAGTGGACCCTGGTTACTGTCACTGGGCCAGTTTCTCTATAGCTGACTTGTCCAGTCACTCCTAATGAAGCCTGCTAGTCAACAACCACCCTGTGTATACACCCACACCCACAAGCTCCCACCCAGCATTTTAGGGCTTTACTTTTAAATACGAACTGGCGATCAGGGATCACCAGATGTTTGATGAAAGCTTCCAACACAAAAGACGGATAGCAAACAATGAAAAGAAATAATCAGAAGATAATATGGGGAATTGGAAGAAAATGACAAAAAAATACTACTTTCAGTTTATTCAAATTAGAGACATATTACAGTCACAAAACAAGAATAGGATGCTTTTCAAAAGGAATAACCAAGCTTTGCGCAGTGGCAGCATCGTAGCCAATGAGGTTTATCCGAGGCACGATTATTGCTAATTGAAAAAAGGAATAACCAGTGGCGCCTGGTTGACTTGGTTAAGCATCCAACTCTGAGTTTCAGCTCAGGTCTGGACCTCATGGGTTGTGGGATTGAGCCCTGCATTGTGCTCTGCGCTCAGTGGGGAGTCTGCTTGAAGTTTCTCTCCCTCTGTCCCTCCCCCTACTCTCATGCTCACTAGCTGCCCGCCTCCCCCATGCTCCCTCTCTCTCAAATAAATAAATCCTGAAGAAAAATGGGGGCGGAAGGGGATAACTAAAAACTCTGAAAGAGCCCTAATTAAAAATACAGTATCAAAAGTTTAAAAAAAACAGTGGGGGAGCCTGGGTGGCTCAGTCAGTTAAGCGCTCGACTCTTGGTTTCAGCTCAGGTCATGAGATCCAGCCCCACATGGGTTCCATGCTCAGTGAGGAGTCTGCTTGAAATTCTGTCTCTCCTCCCTCTGCCCCTCCCCACTCTTGCACGCACTCCCTCCCTCCCTCTCTCCAAAATACATCTTAAAAAATAAAATAACATAATAAAAGAGTTGGAATGTGAAGTTGTCTGTCAGAGATGGGGGAACAAAAAGTGGAAAAAAAAGTAAAATGATTAGAGAAGAAATCAGGATATGTAAAATCCTTGTCAGAATTCCAGAAAGTAGGGAGAGATAAGAAACATTTAAAATAGATTTTTCAGACCTAAAGGACATAATTTTTTATATGGAAGAGGTGAATCAAGTGCCCAGTAAAATAAATGAACTAAGTCCCACACTGAGACAGACCATTATGTGGTGTACAGGGCTTCCAGAAATAAGCATCCCCCTACCAAAGTCCTATACAAAGGAAGAAGAAATGACGGCTGACTTCTCAATAGCAAAACTGGATGTTAAAAATAGTGGAGCAATTATCTTTAAAATTCTAAGGGAGAATCACTTGAGTTCTGTAATACTCTACCCAGCGAAATATCAGTCAAATGTCAAGATAAAGATAATTTCAGACACACGGGGACTCAAATTTACCTCTTATGCATCATTTCTTAAGGTGGTTCTTGGAGAATGATCTCTAGCAAATAGGAATTAATGAAGAAAGAGGAAGGTGTGGAGTCCAGTTAATGAGAGCTCTAACACGGGATCAGGAAGGGGACATGCAAGGGTAACAGTGTGGCAGGGACAGTCAGACCAGACTGAGCAAGAGGACGGAGAGTCCTTGGAGGAAGTTTTGGGGGGGGTAGTGGAATGGAAGATTAGCTGACAACTTTGTGCGTTTGAAAAATACTGATAGACTTCTGCTAGATGTGATAGAGCATGTGGAAAAATTTAAGGTGGATTCATGCAAAACTAAGCTGGGAGGAGGGGGATGAGATGACTGTTAATCCCAGGAGAAACAAAGACTGTACCAAGAAAGGAAACATAATCCTTAGTACATTCCTTGTATATTTACAGAGTCATAATAAACCCTGACTATCGACTTACCAGGAAATTGCCGTTTACTTATATAGGAAGGATTGAAGTAGGGAAAGTGGGGTGGTGTGGAGAGCTGAGTCCTCATCTCCTATGGTAGAAAGCCAGTAGTTATCATCCAAAATTGAAAAATCAAGAATATTATCCCAAACTATGGCAATAAGTACAAGAATAAAAGCTTAGTTGAAAGTGCTCTTGGGAGTAAGTTAAGATTTGAGGGAAGGTTGAGCCAGGAGTTGTTTTTCATGATAAGCCTTTATCACTGTTTGATAAAATAAAAGTTACTGTGTTCTCTCTGTACTGATTTATAAAGGGGAAACTTTTTATCCTGCAGAGCATATATATCAAGTATCTGCCCCCTTGAATGGTGGGTATTTTTCATTCTTTTTATTGCCTGGTCCTCTGCAAACAGGTTCACATTTTGAGGGGGAATAAGGAGACTTAAGTGGTTGATCCGGAATGATTAATACTGTGAAGCTCATTATTTGTAGGTGGAGCAAATACATTCAGTTGCCATGTGTTCTGAGTCAAGAGGTCAGAGCCCCACAGGAATTATCTATTGTCTCTACTTCGATTTAGGATATTTTAAGTTTGATCAACATTCCAAATAATTGTCTGTCTTAGTACTTACTGTAGCATTTGTCTCTATGTTTATGACTTTCTAGTGCCACAGGAATGACACTTTTAAAAATGAAAACCATGACATTTGCACAGCTATGGCATCATGAAATCCATGGGAGGGAAACCATGCCTTCCCATCTGCTGTGTGCACAGGACCTACCGCTTGGTGGTTAATACCTAAGTACTTTATGAATAAACAAGCTCTCTTAGAAATTTCTGTTCAGTTGATCAAAACATTGCTCATATAATGAAGTTCCGATCATGTGCACCTGTTTTTAACATTAGCCTGACAACCATTAACCTGCTTAAACCCCAAAGGGAGCATCGGCTTCTGGACCCGTAGCCCCTGTGGGGTGTGCTTTGTAGGTATGCATGTCTGCTACTTGCTCCATTTACAGTAGGTTCTAGGCAGCCCTTGGGCAATGGAAACCTGCCAGGATTACATGCCTTGCTGGTGCAGGGACCCTGTTCCATCTGTAAGGAAATATGTGCTCTCCATTATTTTGAAAGAAACGTTCATGGCTTTGTAGACTCTACTGTCAAGCATACATTGGTATCCCAGGCTATGTAGTGGCAAAATCTGAAGATTATTTGATCAACTGTTTGCTTATTTTATTTGTTTTGTTTTATTTGTCAGAATGTTATGGAACAGTTCAATCCTGGGCTACGAAATTTAATAAACCTAGGAAAAAATTACGAAAAAGCTGTTAATGGTAAGTCTCTTTTCTAAATTTATAAATATAGTGCACATATAAAAACCAGTAAATATTTTAGTTATTTTGAAGTGCTTAGTAGTGAATTTTTAAAGTGTCTTTAAGTTGATAGAAATTATTTACATTTAATTCTGTGGAAGTTTGCAATGATAGGATATTGGTGTATTTGAAATAAATAAATGGAATCATAGACTTAATAACTGATGCATTTTAATGATCAAATCATGGTTATTGACATGACTCATATTTTGTATCATTGCCATCAATAGGTTTTCCACTTCGCAAACCAAATTCTTTGTGAACTAATAACATATGAAATATGTACTTAAAGTATTTGTTAGTATCTTGTAGCAGAGGAATTGTTCTCTTTATAAAGAAGAGTTTCTTGCCTTTGGGCGCATAACTTTTGATAGTGATATGAACAGATTTTTAACCTGAATGGAAAAACATCTAAATTAAAGGTTGAACTTAGATTCTCATTTCAAAATGAGCGCTTCCTGTAAAATGAATTCAAGCATTGGCTTTTGCCTCTCTTTTGTGAACCAGATTTGTTTGCTGGTTTCAGGAGGTTTCATTTGAGAAAGCTGACATGCATCTACACATGCATTTCCCTCCTAAAAGGTGAATGTTATCAATGATCACCTTAAAAACTTGAGATGCTAATAATCACTAGATTCTAACATGGTCAAAACAATTCTCCTTATGTAACAAGTATCACCCCAAAATATTTACACCCCAGTTTCACCCTCTACCCTGGTTCACTAAGACCACCAATAACATGAGTAGAATAGTTTCCAATGGTTTTAGATTTGAAGAAGACTTCAGATCAAGTTTTGTCTTTTATATATCTCTTGTTTCTCCCTTTCACCATGGCCCACCTTTGGCTGCTCCCTCTTGAGATTTTGAAAATAAACCCGTGACCTTACACACCCGCAGCATAAGCATGCCCCAGGAAAAGGCGGTATTGGTAACTGGACTTTGGATGACAGGTGCCCAGTTGTCATAGCCATGGAAAAGTAAAGTGCTTATTTACTTTCTTCTGCATCCCTGTGCGGTTTGCCAGACATTTTCAGCGCTGGGAAATCCTCCCTCATCCCCCACGCAGTATCAGTGACTTCTGTAGGTAACCCCTCACCCCTTCAAAGAGCAGGAAGGAGACTTGTTTTAGAATTCTTGCACAACTGCCTCTCCCTTGATGACTGCTTAGTCACAGGGCCACAAAGTCATTGCCTTAGATGCCCCTGTGAAGGAAATCAACCTGACCTGCAGTGGTTTTTTTTCTTTCTAGCACTTGCTGCCTCTCTGGTGCAGAGTTTTATAAGGTCTCAGGGACCTGCCAGCCCCTTAGTCTCTTGCTAACAAGGCTTCTCCCCAAAGGGACTATTCTGCACTTCTAAAGTATTTCCAGTATTTTTGGCAGGCCATCTGTTTTTTTTTTTCTGAAGCCATTGAGAAATCGAGATGAATTTGTAAAGTCTTGGTAAGAATTTGTGGCATAGTTTAGGATGCCAGATGTGTAGTCAACACTTAGGTCGTAAATCAGGACAACATGCACAGCTAACAAAGAGCATGGAATGAGCTGTGTCACAGGAATTTGAGTAGTGGAGGTTGGTGGGGAGCGGAGCAGGCAGTGGACCTTGTAGGAGCTCTGCTAGCTGACAGACCTTATGTTTCAGGCAGAAAAGACCGCTTCCAAGCCAAGATCTGAGGTCCACACTGCCATGGGTGGGAAGCTGTTGGGGAATAAAATACAGCGTGGAGTAGGGTCAGGTTATGAATGTATTTGAATGCAGCATCAGTTACCTATTGTCACATAATCAAGTGTCCCTAAACTTGGTGGCTTAAGACAACAATAGTTTATCATTTCTCAAGGTCCTGTAAAGGTAGTGCAGTTCTCTAGCCCCCAGGGACTCAATCCTGCAGCTGCAGTTAGTGGGGGTGCTGGGCTTCCTCCCTTCCTTCTTCCCTCCCTCCCTGCCGGGGACATAGCAGGCTGTTCTAAGAGTGCAAATCCCTGTGGGAGTTATACTTGCTGGCTCCCCATTGGCCAAGGCAAGTCAGATGACCAAGCCACCCATCAGTGTATAGGCAGCTACAGAGGTTGGGAATTCTGGGAGGTGTAGTTTATTGAAGACCATTACTATACAAATCTATCATGAACTCTCTGGAGTATGGGCTTACGCTATGGGCAGTGGAGGCCATTAAAAGTTTTTGAGCAGAATTGTAACCTAATGAAATGTTTTAAGGAAAAGTTATCTGGTAGAAGTATATAAATTAGATTGAATTAATTGGTCAACCACTAAAATAGAAAAATATTATGCTTTGTTCCTTAAAACAGTATGTGATAGAAAATCGCTTAATGTAGTCACAAAGTGGGGATGGCAAAATTATGAGAATATTATTTGATTCTTTATTAAGTTCTGGATAAATTATATAGTTTTTAAAGTTAATTCCACTTTATCGTAAAAGCAAGGGAATTTTACCATTCTGAGGTTAGTTTTCAAAACAAATCATCCGTTAATGAAAAATTTCAACGTAATGTGTGAATGCAAACCAAAAATTTTGTTTATATATTGTATAAATCTGCATGCCATTCTCCCACCGATTTGCCTTTCAGCTTTATCAGTATCTTAAAATTTAAAATCTTCATATTAAAATATTACATGTATTAGCTTGACAGTTTATTGGCCACCAACCTTGTTTTTAGGTGGAGTCCTCTCTTTTTCAGTTCTAGCTGAGACCAAGGAGTCAAAAAGCACTCTAATTTAGAACTGGGGAAGTGACCTTAGCTGGAGTTGTATGCGTACTCCCTCTGAATTGCCACTGACCTTGGGCATGTCCCAGCGTATCTCCACTCCCTCCCTCCTTCATGAAACAGGGTGATAATACCACTGACCCATGTCTTCATATTCTTGGGTAGATGAACTTACGTAATGGCTTGGAAAGTCCACATAAATGCTACTTGTTATTGTTCTTTTTTACAATTATACTTCAAGGTTATTCTCAGATTTATGAAATAACTATATAATAGAGCGTTACAGTTGTTAAACTTGTACAGATATATAGTAAAAGCCGTAACTTCTGTAATATTTTAACTCAACAAGAAAGGCGAAAATGAATGAATTTGCCATGAAAGTACTACTTTTCTGGCCAGTAATATCTTCAGCTGGACGTGTACATAATTTGTTCTGTGGACCTCCCCCCCCTTTTTATATTTGAAATGCCCTTTTAATTCACCATTTTAAAACAATACCCATTATAAAATTGGGGCAAAGCAGTTGGCATGACCTCTGGTTTTCTTTGCGGTAAAAGGAAAGGAATCTTAGAGATTCCTAAGGGCTCTTTTAGCTCCAAAATTCTGTATTCTTCAAAGTTAGTCTTTGAACTAAAATAAATTTTCTTCAAAATCACCCTAAATAGGCTAGGTCTTGTTGAAAAGCCTGCTTGTTGTAAAGTGAAAGAAGGAATCCGTATTAATAGCTTCCATTTGTTTGTTCATTTCTCACGCTATTAGGACATTTTATAGATGACCGTCCTTTGTTTCAGAAAGGATAGCTACCTTGCCCAAGGAGGTCATGTCATTAGAAGTAAAGGTAGATGAGCAACCAGTAACTTGAAATAAACATGTACTTTCCCACTCTGGTGGGAAAAAAAAAAAAAAAGTAAAGGTAGAATTCAAACCCGGGTCTCTCTTGCCCCCAGTTCCTCTCCCCAAAGGAAAAGAAAAGAAAAATCAAAAACAAATTTTTGTACCTTATAATTTAGTTATCAGAATCAATTGGAAAGAAGAGATATTATTTTTAAGATTATTAGAATCCAGTTTCTACAGAAATAAAAGTTTCCTTTATCTCTGCCAAAAAGGTGGGGGGAGGATAGAATCTTCACTTATTTTTCAGGTAATTCTGTTGTGTTTTTAGAATGACAATGTATTTCAAATTTCATAGATTTTCCCCCTGACAACAAATATGTTATTGGTTGTGGCTCAGAATACCTTTTTCAATAGAAAGAAAAAAAAAAACCATTGAAAGACCAGGTTCCTGGGCCATCCCGTACAAGTTCTTTTAACTAATTAATGTTGCAGACCTGTATATCTATAGAATAGCCATCTGAGAAAAGATTTCTTGCTGAAGTGGATGTGTTTGTAGCCCTAATTTGATGTTGAAAACATATCCACTCTGGCAGGGCCTTTCTGTTCCAGAGCCTGCTGGGTTGAAGGTTCCCCAGGTCTGGTCTAAGGTGAGGATCCTATAGGGTTTTCCACCGAGTGGGGGCCTCTGCCCCTGGCACAGCTATTAAGCACAAGCCCTGCCTTCTGAGAGCCACCCTTGGCACAGCCCAAACCTTCCTGCAGCCAGAAGGGACTGAGGGATATTTGGAAGCAAACCTCCGTGGCACTTCCTCTTTTCTTTGTCTAAGTGATGACTTTTGTGTGTCACCTTCCTTGTCTAGCTATGATCCTTGCGGGAAAAGCCTACTACGATGGAGTGGCCAAGATTGGTGAGATTGCCGCCGGGTCCCCTGTGTCAACAGAGCTGGGTGAGCTGACCGTCCATTACATACAAACACAAATTGAGCTGGTTCCAGGGCCTTTCCTCCTGTGAGCCCTTGTCAGAATACATGAAGTGGCCCAAATCCAGATAGTAAGAAAGGCTAGCCCGGTACTCCAGTGTGCTCACTTTTGGAATGATTGAGTTTGCTGTGGTCTGTCGAAAGTGGAAGCTTAGTTAGAGGGTAGGCCAAGGCCAGTGGCTGGTCTCCCTGCTCCCTAGGAATTGGGCTTCTGCCTCTAAACTTGGGGTCCTAGCCCTTCCCCTTGGATCCCTGGAGCATGAAGCCCAGGGAGCTTTGACCTACATTCTTAAGGAGATGGGCACGGCGGGCCTCCTGACTCTGGCAGGAGTGTTTCCTGTGACTCACCTAGCAGAAAGTCAGACTCCTTTACGTCCTGCTCTTGGCTCTCGCTGCTTCCACAGTTGCTCTCCGTTGTGATTTTTCCGGTTTTGCTGGTATGAATTGATCTCCTGTGCACATGAGGACGGCAGCCATACCCTTGGCACCAGCAGCTGCCGAGGGAATCTGGGTTTCTGTTTACAGAGTCCATTCACTCCTCCTCCTAAGGGTGGAAAAGTCACTGCTTTTCCTTTTCTAATAGCCCCACACACAACAGTCATTTTTAAATCTTGAATAAAGGATAAATATGTTTTATTTTAAATATTTTATTTTACAAAGGGTAACATTTCTGGCTTCAAAATATTTGTCATAATTTGAAATGTTCAGAATAGCAGAGGAAGATATTGGCAACGTGTGTATTTAAAGAGAAGTGTTTCTCCAATTAACAAGCAGCAAGGGAAGCTGGGGGGGGCGGTCTTGTAGGATTCAAATAACTCACATCATTTCTATATAAAGTGTCTTAAGGGTTTTCAAGATTGTTTGGAGAACTCTTACCTGACCCATAGAAGTGGAGGAACAAATTCAAGGTGTGATAATAGTGCTGGGGTTGGGGGCTGGGCTGCAGGATGTGAAGTGGAACTGGGAGCTCAGGAACATTCTCTTGACAACTTCGGTTCTTGGAGAGTTTGTAAAGAGTCTTGAAACCTAAGCCTGAAGTGATGTCATGTGATGAATAAGTCCGTACTACTCTATTTAATAGAATCAGTTACATGCAGACGTTTTTCAAAGCCCTGACTTGTGTTCTGTTGGTTCCGTCACTTGTGCGTGTTCTGGCAAGGGATGGACTCTAGAAACTCTGTCCTCAGCAGAGTCAGTTTAATAAAATACACACTGCATTGTGTAGACAGAAGCAGATAGTAAAACTTACTGGGATGATGGAGATGATTAGAGGTTTCCAAAAATAGGATTAAATTAAAAAGAAACATCCTATTTGTGTCAGGCGCCATGGGAAAATGTCTGACCTCTACGTCAAAGCATATGGTACTCTGATTCACCATCATTCAGTTTGCCTTTTTAATATTTTCTGGTTCTTGCCACTGTTTAAATAAGATTTCTGTTCCACACCTTACTTTATTCAGCTGTAAATTCGTAACGTTGAATCAGCTATTTCCACAGCAACTGTGTTGTTGTAAACACAGGCTGAAAACTTCTTAAGTTTCAATGAGGAAAATATGTTGCAGTGGCGAAATTTCTTTCATGTGGATATGCGTTGTATTTGGAGGGAATGGAAATAACTTCTGTGTTTTATTTTTATTTCAAGTTGTCTTTTTTGCTTATATTCACCATGGTATAGTTAGTAATTTTCTGCTCATCTGCAGCAATTTCACAATAAAGTGCCACCCTAGCAAGCGTTGCTTTCGGGGGCCTACTGTTTAACTTGTTTTCATGTGCCTGGTTTTTTATTTTGTTTAAAGTGTAGACTAAAATACTACCCTATGTCTGTTTAAATTCCCTGTATGAAAGACTAATGAATTCATAGAAGAAAGAGACCTAAGGTAGATTGTATTTCTCTCATTTTTCAAGGTTTTATTGTCTAATTACTGACTTGTGATGTTGGTATTCATAACTTTATTATGAAACATTATAAATCCCATCTGATAAGACTGAAGGGGCATTTCATATGTGAAGATCATGAATCAATTCAAAATTTTCATTCCTGAAGAGTATTGTCTCTGAAAAATCTTTGTGTGTGTCCCTCCCCCACCCAAACCCCAGCAAATCCTAGTTTGAAAATTTTCAGTTTAAAAATTTTGCTCAGGAAGGAAGTGAAAGGGATGCTAAAGAATTCTTATTTCTAAATCTGAGATTACAAGAGTAGTTTTCATTTTAATGTTGAATTCAGATATTTTTTAATGTTGCTGTAGGACAACCTTTCTTATTTTATATACTTTTTTTTCATGAAATTATTATACTTACTCTGATACTTTTGTACTTTGGGAGGTGGGTGAAGAAAATACGCTCTAGGTAAAATATTGACCTAATTCATAGAAATTTGCTGTGAGGATTCTACTTGGAAAACCTGGCCAAATGTATTATGAGTATTAGAGTGGCAGAACTGAGCATTTCGGTCTCTCTTCTCACTTTAGGGGGGAAAAAAGGAGCTAAAAGCTGGAGGAAAAAGGTGATTCACCTTTTGCTTATTTTGTACTTGTCATTTGGATTGGCATCTATTAAGACAGAGCTGTAACCATGCCATTTCTGATTGCTGTGGGTGTTTCCATTTAGATATCCCTCCTAACACATCAGCTCACCAAATGCTACATGCTTTTGCCTAAAAGTAACAAATACCCAATTAATAGTGGCTTAGGCATTAAGGATGTTCATTAACCCACATAAAAAAAGCCAGGAGTAGCAGATTCCTGGTGAGGTAATGATTACTCAGAACTCAGGTTCCTTCTCTCCTTCTCATCCTCAAGCCCAACTCATGGTACCAAGATGGCTGCCATTGCTAGTCTTAGACATCACATCCTCTCTCCTCCCATTGTATCCAAAAGCAGAAAGGGGAATTTCTTCTCAGTTGTGCCCTTTACCAAGGAGGAAACCTTTCCCCAGCAGCCCCAGCACACACATCCTCTCTCACGTCTCATGACCCTGCAGCCAGAGAGCTTTCCCCAGCGTGGTTAGCCAAGGAATACATCTGAGGGAGAGAGGACATAGCTGTTAGGACATCTAATGACGCCACCACGTCCGGCAGCTCTGGTATCAAAGGTGCTGTTTCAGCAATTTTCAATGAAAGGAAAGGACTTACACAGATGTCCTCACTTTAGCTGTGCCTCAGACTGCATAGTGCTCCTGGCGTTCTGTGTCTCTGAGTGGGATTCTCTATTTCTCCCACAAGGGGTGTGGTTTCACTAGCTGTGTATACTTCAGACATTACGATTGTTGCTTCTCCTGGACACTTGCCTTTTCTTCTGCAAACCATAGCCATCCTTTGCAATCTATTCCTACTTGGGAAGTGGGACTCCAAGCACAGAAGAAGAGTTAGGGATTTGCAAGTAGTTTCTGTTTTTCTGCCCTTTTGTTTTTCTTTTCAGCCTTTGGGTGACTTGTAATCATGAACTCTGAGGTGCATTTTCTCTGCCTCTGCTACTTTCCTTTCTTTCCTCCTCTCTTCTTCCTCTTTGCCCATGTGTCTGTGTGACCTCACAGCCTCATTTTTGAAAACTGGAGAGAAAAAACATCACCTGTAATTGTACCACTTAGTCACCACTGTATTCTTTTCTGGTCTTTTCTTCCCTTGAGGATGCTCATATATAGCATGCCTCCCAGCAAACGTCGGGTGCTGGCTCTGCCAGGCACAGGGCGCAGCACCTGATGGAGTCATTTCATCTCACAGGCCCAACGGCCCTATGAGTTGGGTGTAGGCACTTTCACTATCTCTGACTTACAGGTAAGACCTGGAAGGGAAGGGTGTGCCTTAGATCACACAGTTGATAATAGGTGGTTCAACCTTAGAATCTGAGTTCCTCATCTCTGCACTTTACCATACTTCACCGAGGCAAAGGGAAAAAGAGCCAGCCAGCCAAGAAGGGGCCATTGAAAAGGAAGAAGATGGGAACCCCACGATGGGGACCTTTTCAAGAGGGAGATGAGCAGGAAGCAGAGTGTCAGTGGCCAAAGACAGCAGAGAGGCTGACAGTTGTGGTGATTAGAGGTCACTGGTCCCCTTGGAAAGGGTGGGTGTTGACCATTAATGCCAGGTGTTATGTTACAGGGTTAGGAAGGATGGAAATTCAGAGGTTTACGTGTGTGTGTGTGTGTATACACACATATATGTGTTTATGTAAGTGTAAAATATATATGTATATGTAAAACATGTTCTATAATAGCATATATGGCTCTTACAAGTATTGCTTGACTTTTGCACTTCTACTGCTGTGCTTCATACAGAAACTCAAGTCTCATTAAGTTCCTTCCCTGCTGTGTGTCATGTACTTCATACATTGCCTCAGCTCATCCTCAGGAGTCTCGTGGATGAATTTTTCCGTCGTGATCTGCAGGGTGGGCAGTAACCCAGTGTTCCCTTGATGTGGCTAATAGGCCCTAAGGGTAAACTTGGCGGTCACCTTCTTCCGCATGGCAGGGAGAGGGAGAACCTCCATGGGCAACCACATTGGGTCCTGTGTCTCTGACTGTGTGCTCTGCAGGCAAGCCGGACAGAACAAGGGTTATAAGAGTTGGTGACCCCTAGAGAGTATGGTAGGTGGCGTCGGTGTCATGTGAGTCAGAGAGCTTGCCCCCTCCCCAGCTGAAGCACAGGAAAGATCCTGGGGCCTAGGACAAGGAGGCCAGGCTGATTTTATTTTCCGTTGAGACCCTGGCGGATAGCATGCTGCCAGACACCTAAGAGATGCTCAGTGTGGTTTGCATTGTTACTTTGCTGCTGTCAACTGGTGTGACTTTGGGCAACACTGCATGTCGGTGAGCCAGTTGGCATTCCTAAAGGGGATGATGGCAACACCTTCTGGGTTGTTTGAAAATGAGATAATGTGCCTTGTGGATTCTAAAGTTTTAAAGACCAGAAAGATGCCTCTCTGTTGCCCCTTCATATAAGCACAAATATTCGGAACTCAAAAACAGTACAGTTTTTTTCATTGACATTATTCTCTTCTGTAGAGTATGTAAGCATATACATTTTCCTTGATTATTCCTAAGTATTCATGAGCCAGTTTTTCAGTTCTCTCCATTGTCTTTGTTTTCCAATTTCATGAATCTATACTCTCGCCTCCATTTTCTTCTTTCTACTTTTCTTCTTTCTACTATCTTTGCCTCTGTCTTTGGGTTTACTCTGTTATTCTTTTTCTAAATTCTGAAACGATACATTTAATTCATTAATTTTACATTCCTCATTTTATTTTTAATTTTTGTTATATTTTTTAAGATTATTTGAGAGAGATCAGAGTGGGAGAGGGAGACGCAGACTCGCCACTGAGCAGGGAGCCCGATATGGGGCTCAGTCCCAGGACCTGAGATCATGACTTGAGCTGAAGGCAGACACTTAACTGACTGAGCCACCCAGGCGCCCTGCAGACCTCATTTTAGATGGCAGTGCGAGACCACAGAAATGACCATGCAGGTTAAAACCATTGAAAGCCTTCTTAATAATCAATGGGGAAAATTAGGATTGTCCCATGACCTTTAAAAATGTTTGTCAAAAACACTAAAAATTCCCTTACTGTCAGTTATAAGTGTATAGGGAAATGAAAAAAAATAGTAAAATTAGTATTCGGTACACAGTAATTTAAGCATTAGAAACACTGGTAATTAAAGCATTTTTATTCATTTGTAAAAAAAAAAAAAAAACCTTGAGTGGTTTCAACGACACTTGTCTCTTCCCTGTAACTCAAGATGTGGAATAGGCCTCTTCTGTACGCTTTTGCAGATTGTCATGCTCTTTCCTAAGTTTGCATCAGCTTCCAGCATTTTATCCTTTCTGATTTCAGTGGGATGAGATCTCCTGGAGAAGTCTTTTAATGTGAAGTTTCCTTTGATGTCACTTTCTCTGAAACATCTTCATTCTTTTCGTCACAACTACTTTGCTCATTGTGTTATTAAGTTTGGGCTTCACTCAGTTCTTGTGGCTGCACATCCAGAGTCTCCCAAAAGACCACAGTGTCAGCACTTCCACAGGCAGCTCCTTTAACTCAGTTTACTCTTTTTTTTTTTCTTTTTTAAGATTTTATTTGTCAGAGAGACAGTGAGAGAGCACAAGCAGGGGGAGTGGGAGAGGGGGAAGCAGGCTCTCCACGGGGCAGGGAGCCCGATGCGGGGCTCGATCCCAGGACCCTGGGATCATGACCTGAGCTGAAGGCAGACGCTTAATGACTGAGCCACCCAAGTGCCCCCATTTGATAAAATTCTTGTAAAATATTTAGAATTTAAAGCAGTAGAAATGCCTATTTTCTGTTTTACCCATATGAACAAAGGTATTGTGCAAGTTTGGCAGGGTGAAGTGACTCAAACTTGATGGAAAATCTTTTAATGTAAATATCCAAAATTTGTAAGTTATTCTGTCTGAAACTTGAAAAATAATAGCAATTTTTAATTTTCTATATATCTGCCGGGTATACATCCTTCCCTCCAAAAATTCATATCCTGGTCATTTTCTCTTGAAAATGAAAGGCTCTTTACAAATAGAGTCTGTTCTCCTATTTGTAGAGAGAACTCAAACTGTGTTATTGCTTTTTTTCAACTGTAATTGAAAGTAAAATATTCATGATTCAAGAGAAATACCAAATTTTAGTCATTTTTATGTTAAATGCTCTAAGTTACTTGAAGATTACAATAAAAATTAGCATATATTTTGAAGTCTCTTTCAAATTCATTTTGCTAAAGTATTCACCTTTTATTAGTTGTACCTTAACTGCAGGGGTGAGCAAACCAGAGCCAGAGGACTGGCCAGCACCTATTTGTAAATATAATTTTATTGGAACCTGACCACACCCGCTTTCTCACGTGTCCTCTGTGGCTGCTTTGAGGCCTACTGCGGTAGAGTTGAGTGGCTGCAACAGAGAAGTTTGTCCCACAGGGCCTAACTACTTACAGCCTGGCGCTTTACAGGCCTTTCTCCAAAGAAGAAGCAGTTCCTTACTACCTGCTAAGTGCTTGGGTTTCGCATACATTAAAAACCATGCAGTATGTGCGCAAGAGTGCAACCACTTTGCCTTGTTGGGAAGAACTAACAAGCAAAGAGCCAGAAACCAGAGCTCTGTAGTCAGGACTGGTAGGTAAAATATTTTAATCCACTATGTTTAATTGTTAAATAAGAAGTCACATGAAGACTTCATTGTCTGGGTGTGTGCTTGCAGTGCACAAGTAAATCTTTATCACATGTACACAGTTCACCTCAGGAACAGTCCTCATTTGAGAGGAAACTGAAATGTGTATAAAACTTCCAGTTTTGTCCCTAAATCAAACAATGCTTATTTTAAAAACTTAGAAAATATTGAAAAAAGTAGAAAGGGAAAACCAAAATGGTCAGAGGAAAATGTTTTGGCAAAATATTTAAAAGAAAGTTTGAAATAGTTTTTTCATTTTTAAAGCATGGAAAAATAAAGCTCGTTCTCATCTATTCCTCAAGAAATAACGGGAGACTTTGGGGAGTTTACAGATTTCCTTTGAGGTTCTTACAGCTCAACATTACATAAATTTAGACTGTTATTTTGTTCCTGTTTAGTTAGCTATTGCATTGTTTTGAATCATTTATTTGTTTGGCCCAGTTTCTTAAAATCTTCTGTTTGTGCCCAGTGTATCTCATCACCAAGAAACCTACAAAATCACAGGTTTTCTTTTGTTATTGATAGAATATTTATAGGTCATGCAATTTTTTATTTTTATTTTTTTAGGTCATGTAACTTTAAGAAGTACATTTGTTATAGTTTTATAACTATATCAGTCTTAGGTCTTAAAAATAAGAGCAGAAAAAAGTATCTGAAATATCTTTAAAGAAATGTTATGAATTTACAGAAATATCACAAGGATATTTCTAAGGTCTAAATAAAGTAAAAGAATTCATATCAGAATCGATGAGAGAGTTAAGTTGAGCCAAAGCAGTTATTATTTTTTTTTCTATTTTTGGAAAGCAGGGGGAGGGGCAGAGGGAGAGGGACACGGGAGGCAGATTCTCCACTGGTTGCACCCCCTACCCCCCCCCCGTGCGGTCCTTGATCCCACAACCCTGAGAGCATGACCTGCGTGGAAATCAAGAGTCAGATGCTTAACTAGCTGAGCCACGCAGGAGCCCCCCCAAGCAGTTATTATTGACCAAAATCCCTCATCTTTTAGTTGCAGGTTAGGCTCACTTTAAAGAGGTTAAAACCCTTCCTGCAAAAATAAGAAACAATCAGTAGAGAATTTTTTTTGCTTAACATAGTACCTGCTGTATGCCAGGTGCTGTTCTAAGCACTGTACAAATTACTAACTCCATACTCATCATGATAGCCTTCTGCAGTGTGTACTATTATAATTATTTCCATTTTACAGATGAGGACACTAGGGTTCAAAGAGAGTGAGTAACTTGCCAAGGTCACCCAGTTGGCTAGTTTACTGGAACCCAGGCAGTCTGCCAGTTATGTAAATTAATTTTCTATATATCAAAAAGGTGTACTTTTTCTGACTTGCTTTATTTTATGGCAGTCAAGATTATCCTATCCTGCTCGTTATAGTTTGGCAGATAAAAGGTTGTGTTAAATAGTGAAGCATCATGTAGTCTGAAACTGATTCAACATGTATAAGTCTGCATTTTGTGTTTTCATCAGATATGAGGATTTTCTATTTTGTACTTCAGAGCATTTATAATATGACTATTACTTTAATTTCATTTTGAGATTTGGAAAAAGATTGTCCTGGAATTGTACATGTGACAAATGCCTTTGGACCTTGCCAAGTGACTTTTGTCATTTGTTTTCAAGTGGCAAATGCTCACTCAACACGTCTTTGTCCCTTTGGGAGCAAGAAAGATCTTAGCTATAGTAATTATAGAGAAATATAGGCTTATAATTTATAAATAATTTATAAAATGTCTGTACACACCTACCATTTAAGTCCCCATATCCTAGGAATATTGGTTTTGGGGTTTTTTTTTTTTAAGATTTTATGTATTTTTTTTTAAGATTTTATCTATTTATTTGAGAGAGAGAGAGAGAAACAGCATGAGAGGGGAAAGGGTCAGAGGGAGAAGCAGGCTCCCCGCTGAGCCGGGATCCCGATGCGGGACTCGATCCCAGGGCTCCGGGATCATGACCTGAGCCGAAGGCAGTCGCTTAACCAACTGAGCCACCCAGGCGCCCAAGATTTTATGTATTTTTTGACAAAGTGACAGTGAGAGAGGGAACACAAGCAGGGGGAGTGGGAGAGGGAGAAGCAGGGAGCCCGATGCAGGGCTTGAACCCGGGACCCTGAGATCATGACCTGAGCCAAAGGCAGATGCTTAATGACTGAGCCACCCAGGTGCCCCAGGAATATTGGTTTCTGCATAAATTCCTAAAACTTTAAGAGAAGGTTCTGTATTGTAAATTGTACTTCTTTACAAAGATTAAAAGAAAAGCATTTCTTTTCTTAGCTTTGAGGTAACCATATGTGCAAATGAAGTACTATAGTAAAAACTAGAGATGTAAAAGCTAAGTTGTCAAATCAAGATTAGTCAGTTTAACCTTTAATGCTTCCTGATTGCATGGTGGGCACATCCTGAATGTAGATCTGAAACATCATTGCCTGGTTTTCATAACTTTATTATACTTACCCATTCTTGTAAATTTTTGAATTTTGAAGTATGTGAAGAGAAGATTATTTTGTTTAAACCCAATATTCACAATTATTCAAATCGGTCTTCTTGAAAGATACCGTGTGCACTCTCAACTCAAGATGGAGAAGAGTGTAGGAGCCCTTGTTCTCACGCTTTCAGCCATAGCCCAAGAACAGCTGGTCAGGGGGCCACAGCAACTGCACAGGTCACGGTGAGGGGCGGTGGTTCAGAAGACCCAGGGGGCTCTGCTTCACCACCACCACCATCATTGTTGATGGGAGCTATTCACATTCTCTTACAGATGCTGGAAGAGGTCTTACTCTGTTCATGGCACTGTGCTAGGCCCGAAGTTTTATGTCAGAAACAAACTCACTAAGTTCTCCTACACAAGTAGAGGAGGGGAAGGGACTTCAGAGCATGCCAAGAGAAAGAGGCTCTGGTCAGATGCACAGGAAACAGCAAAAAGGGTGCGGCCCCTGTGACAGGTTGAGGAAAGAGGATAAGTAAATAAAGGGAGGATAAGTAAATAAAAGGGAGAAAGATATGCCAAAGATAGGTGTGGTTAGAATCATGATGGGAGAGGCGCTGGGCGGGACCCTCCCTGCCAGACACACATGCCCAAGCAGACTGTGATGCCAGGGTGGAAAGTGACAGCTGTGGTGTGGGGTTTTGGGTAGATTCTGTGTTAGTGCAAACGGGGTTCTGACAGTTTTTGATCTTTAGCCACTTGGGAATAAATATACTTCCTTAGGTACTCTTTCCTGTTCCAGTGACTTAATTATTAAAAGTAAGGATGCCAACAAGCACATGAAAAGGTGCTCAACATCATTAGCTATTAGGGAAATGCATATCATAACCACAGTGACATACCACTTCATGCCCAACAGACTGGCTGTAATTTAAAAGACAGACAATAACAAGTGTTGACAAAAATTTGGGGAAATTGGAACCTTTGTTCATTGCTGGTGGGAGTGTAAAATGAAGCACCTATGGTGGAAAAGAGCTTGCCAGTTCCTCAAAATTTTTACTACGTGAGCCAGCAATTCCATTCCTTAGATTTCTAAAGAAAAATAAAACATGCCTGTGCAGAATCTTAGTGCAATAGCCCAAAAGTAGAAACAACCCATATGCCCAGCAGCTGATGAATGGATAAACTAAATGTAGTAGATCCTTATAATGGAACATTTTGTAGTCATTGAAAAGAATGAAGTTGTGAGGGCGCCTGGGTGGCTCAGTTGGTTAAGCGACTGCCTTCGGCTCAGGTCATGATCCTGGAGTCCCGGGATCAAGTCCTGCATTGGGCTCCATGCTCGGTGGGGAGTCTGCTTCTCCCTCTGACCCTCTTCCCTCTCATGCTCTCTGTCTCTCATTCTCTCTCTCTCAAATAGATAAATAAAATCTTAAAAAAAAAAAAGTTGTGATACATGCTACAATATGGGGGAACCCTGAAAACATGCTAAGTGAAAAAAGGCAGATAAGGCCACATACCACATGATTTCATTTATATGAAATTTCCAGAGTCAGCAAACCCATGAGAGACAGAAAGCGGAATGGTGGTTACTATGAGCTGAGGGAGGGAGGGAGGGATGAGGAATGACTGCTAATGGGTACAGCATCTCCTTTTCGAGGGGTGCAGTGCTTTTGAACTGGATGGTGGTCACAGTTGTACAACATTGTGGATGTACTAAACATTGCCACTGATAAATTTGTGTTATGTGTTTTCTACCAGACAGATATACAAAAAAACAAACAAACAAAAAAGGTGGGCACCTGGGTGGCTCAGTTAGTTGAACATCCAACTCTTGATTTTGGCGCAGGTCATGATGTCAGGAGGGTCGTGAGATTGAGCCCCACAACGGGCTCCATGCTCAGCACAGTCTGCTTGAGAGCCTCCCTCTCCCTCTACCCCTACCCCCACTCAAGTGCTTGCTTTTGCGCGAGCGCTCTCTCTCTCAAATAAATAAATGGAATCTTTAAAAAAAAAAAGTATGCTCTTTCTGAGAAGCTGCCAGTATAGGGTATTCTAATTAATTCATACTATAAACAATATAGTAGACATTGTATTAATTCAAGAGGCCGGTTGCACATGCTTCCCAGTCCCCTTGAAAATGCAGGCAGCCCAGCAGCAGTGTCCTGAACATCTAATTATGTACGACCTTATTCTCCTCAGCTTTTCAGCAGAAATCGCAAACCTGAATTAGGACCCCAGTTGCTCAGAAATTTTTGAGACTGTCTGTACAGCACATCTTACATGTGCTGGCTCCTAACCTCACCATAACCTGGGGAGAGTTTTAGTTGGCCCCGACCCAGTATGAATAGCACACTAAATGATTGTTGGCCGTCACAGAAGTTCAGAATTCAGAAGTCTCATTTAATTCTCACAACAGCCCTCTCAGGTGGGGATATTATTTCCATTGTATGGACAAGAAAACAGAAGCTTAGCTTAAGTAACTTGTCAGACTTAACACAACTAGTTAGGGGTGAAGCTGGGGGTCTGTTGATTCCATGGAGAGTGGAGGACTTCCCCAGACTGAGGGAGTTCAGGTGTAGCACAACTTTTAAAACCCTTTACTTAAGTCTGAATTTGTGATTTTGTAGTCCTTCAAGAGGACCTGACAGAAGTTGGGTTTCTATGTAGGGAACAAATTATGAAAGTAGCTTGAAATCTGGAAGACTGGGCACATGACAGAAGGATTTAGATCCCCTGTGCACTCTTGCTTAAATCCAGTGGAAGGAAGGAACCAGAAGCCAGAATTTGATTCAGTATAGAAGATGGCCTTGGGACAAGTCCCTCTGTAAAACTGAAAAGGAGCTGTGACCATCATGCTTCCAACAGTGTCTCCAGAAGGATTCTGATGCTGGGGGAAGTGTCCTGATTCAGCAGTGTCTGCTGGAGGGGGGAGGCTGGTAAGGCAAGAAATGTGTGAAGTGGATATACGCTAGGATGAGCTTAGAAAGGTTTGTAGATTGAATGAGTGTGTGAAGGTATTGGGCTTCTTCCGTTCTAATTCTATGAACCAGGTTTCTCTAGGCTCTCAAAAGCATCGCTATCATTTACACCATTCATAGACTTGGTCCCACCTTCAGGGTATCCACAACATAGTAAAGGACATTATGAAAATATATACATACATACCTGTAATACAGGACTGGGTGCTAGAGTAAGATACATAGGCTACAGGATTTCACGGGAAGAGATGGTTACACCCGAGTCACGGTGAGGGAGGTAGAGGGGAACCCAAGTATCTGGGATGTTATAACTTCCTGATGGTCAGCATTGGAGGTAAAAAGGGTGGTGGTTTCCGGTGGAGGGAACAGTTTGGGGCCGGGGGCGGGGGGGTGTGCATTTCAATTTGCCTCCTGGAATTTAGGACTAATGGAGAGGATCATGGGTGTAATGGGGATAGATTAAAATTGAGCCCTTGTTAGTTTCAGTGCTAGGCTACAGATTGTGTTGGTATGTCTCATTTCAAACTGAAATAAGAATTAGGATTATTAAGACTAAAAGATTTTGAGTCATAAAAAGCTGACTAATATTTTAGGAGCATGGGTTCAAAGACAGAATTAAAAGGTGACTACAGAGCAATTTGAATGGCAAGCCCTTCACAACTAAGAACTGGACTCGTAAGAGTCTAGAATAAGTCTGTTCCTGTGATTGAATGCGGGGATGCTGACACCTGTATGGCTCAGGCATTTATAACTCAGCCATGCCTGATGGTCAGCAGCTCCCATTTGTGTAACAGTGGAAATCTGTGACATGACTAAGGTCTCTCTTCTCTGCTTCTGTGTGCATGTATATGATTAAGTATTTTAATCTCTCACTTTTCTACTCAATCCTGCCTAACTTCCCATTTCATATTAATATTTTAAATAACTTACGGGTCCTCAAAGAAGTTTAGAATTGTACTTCCATTTTACAATGAGTATTAAAATACACTTTTAAAAAAATACCTTTACTGAAAAATGAACCCAATAAACACATTTTCTACCTTTATTATTTTCAAATGTCTGTTTTTACATAATTAAAGCTGTGACTATATAAATATTTTGTGCACCGCTTTTTTTAAATTTAGCATTCTACTCTTTCTTTGAATTAACAAGTAATCTATTTACTCACTCTTTTTGATGGCTGCCTCCATTTTACTACTTTACATTACCAAGATGGAGGCCCTGTGCTGGGACTCAAAGGGTGAGCATTATGGTATCAGGATGAGTACAAGGTTTATTTCTTCTTCGCTCTTGTGAAAAATTGTCCCTTACCTGGGAGGGGGGGGGTCATTCCATGGTATTCCACATAAAACGAAATACTCAGTAATTAAGGGATTACAGTTTTTCTTCCCTCATTTAAATCACAATAAATGAGCATCTGTCTGGTAGGCATTGTTGTAGACACTAGGGAGAATACATAGAAGTCCCTGTTGTCTGAGAACTTACATTCTAGTAGGTGGCAAATGAACAGGTCTAATATGCCAGGTAGTAACAAGGTTAGGTGCTGATTGATGGAGGAAAGGGGTGGGATGGGGCTGGTTTAGGGAGAGTGGTCAGGGACATGCAGTAGGGAGGGAGCTCCACAGGCAGGTGTCTGGGGAGACCATTCCAGCAGAGTCTAGCAAGTGCAAAGTTCCTGAGGCCTTGTGAACTCGGGTCACGGTTTGGAAGTCAGTCTGGTTGAGATGCAGTTAAGGGTAGAGTGGGAGAGGGTGAGTCTGTAGTATAGCAGGTGCAAGGGCGGGGCCAGGTCAGGTAGGGCCTTGTGGGTCTTGGTAAGAATGTTGCCTTTTAATCTGACTTGGGGGTGGGGAGCCTCTAAGTGTTTTGAACTCAAGCTGACTTGGTTTTACTTACATTTTAAAAGCTTGCTGGCTTCTGTGCAAAGAAGAAAGTGTAGGGGGATGGAAACAGGGAGACCGGTTGGGAGGCTGTTACACCAGTACATGTGAGAAAGAATGGTGGCTTGGACTGGGATTGAAGGTGGAAACGGGTTTGCTGTGCACTGGATGTCAGGTGTGGAGAAGGGGGTGTGGCGGTGGGGGGGGCAGGGTTTGCTTTTAAATGGGTTTGGGATGCTATTACACCAAGTGGAAATGTCGAGGCAGCTGCTGGAAATGTGAGTCCGGAGTTGATTGTGTGAATGTGTAGTTCTATATCCCTGTGAACAAGTCGGGCCCTGTTTCCCTTGCCCAATAAATGTTGATACTTAACACTCCATGCCCTGTGGCTTCCCTCAGTCGGAAACCAACCATTACTGCGGATCACAGCATGTCAGGTGCTTTCCTTCTGTCATCTTGAGTCTTGCCAGATCCTGTGAGGGGTTATTTATTTACATGTCCATCTTACAGATGATAATTGTAATGGATAATCATCTTTTTGTGCATCCCAAGTTCCTTTTCTAAAACATTTTTTAGTTTGTTCCAAAGTTCATGTGCATGGAGCAGGTAGCCATTGACTACCCTGTTTGGGAGTTAGGTCCCGTGTGTGTGTTTGGACCTTGAGAGGTGTTGGGGGCGAGGCTCATTTTCATGGGGTGCCTTGGGGAGTCAGTCTCAACACTTTGGTTTTACTTCATGTATGACCTAAACACTCTGAGCTGAAATGGCTTCAAGCAACCAGGCCAGCCCTCACCCACTGATACTGCCCAGCCCCACAGAGGTAGCCTGTTCCATTTTCAGGCAGCACTAGTAATTAAAGTGTCCTAGCTGATGTTGAGTAGACATTCCTTTCCCTGTAATTCACGTACACTGGGCATCATTCCATCCTTGGGTACCTAGTAGAGAAAATGTAGTTCCTCTTCTCCATGGTTTCTCATTGCATATTTGAATAAGGATGCAAAGTAGTTAAGAGCACAGGCTTGGGATCAGACATGAGTTCAGATTCCAGCTCTACCACCATAGGAAACTTAGGAAAATCATCTAACCTCTTGATATCTCAGTTTTCTCCTCCGTACAGTGTGGGTAACAGCAGTACTTCCTTTTGGGGAGTACGGACTAGTACGGACTAAGGCCGTCTCTGTAAGGTAGTTAGCACAGCACTTGGCACAAGGGAAGGACTCAATCAGTACCTGCAATCTGTAGCTCCCTCTGAGGATCTTACTATTGTGTGCTGGTGTTGGTCCTCTTTCCCTCTAAGGTAGAAGGTGAGGACAGCATTTGAACTGCAACAGCACAGTTAGTCTCTTTTCTGTGTTTCAGTTGTTGTGGAATAAGAGAGAATAAAATGATTCTGTATTTTGTGGAATGTACCTTAAATTCACATCATTATAAAACCACCCAACGTCTACATGGGGTATGTGGTTTCGGATCAAAGGAATAAATAGTTTTCCATCTGAGAGTTGGGAGCAGTAGCCTGTTTTATTCTGTTTTTAAATTTGTTCAATTAGAATTGGTTGCTTAAAACAAAACAACCAAAACCCTTAGTTCTTTTGAAAGAAATTCTTTTTTTTTTTTTTAAGTAGGCTCCATCACAGGGCCTGAACTCACAATCCTGAGATCAAGACCTGAGCCAAAATCAAGAGTTGGACACTTATCCAACTGAGCCACCCAAGCATCCCTTCACTTAAAATTTTTTTAAAAAATTTTATTTGTCAGAGCGCACAAGCAGGGGGAGTGGCAGGCAGAGGGAGAAGCACGCTCCCCGCTGAGCAAGGAGCCTGATGAGGGACTTGATCCCAGGACCTCAGCCCAGGACCTGAGCTGAAAGCAGATGCTTAGCAACAGCCACCTAGGTGTTCCTATTTAAAATTTTTAAGATGGGGGCGCCTGGGTGGCTCAGATGGTTAAGCGTCTGCCTTCGGCTCAGGTCATGATCCCAGGGTCCTGGGATCAAGTCCCACATCGGGCTGGGCTCTCTGCTCGGCGGGGAGCCTGCTTCTCCCTCTGCTTCTCTCTCTCTCTCTCTCTCTGTCTCTCAGGAATAAATAATAAATAAAATCTTTAAAAAAAAAATAAAATTTTTAAGATGGTTTTACTCAGTAATTCTGAACTGATAGTCTTAGTGCCTTCTTTACCTACGTATTTTCCTCTCTTTGTGTTTTGGGGTCCTTTTTCAATTTTTTATTTTTTTAGAGGGGGGCAGAGGGAGAAGGAAAGAGAGAATCTTTTTTTTTTTTTTTTTAGATTTTATTTAATTGACAGAGACACAGCAAGAGCAGGAACACAAGCAGTGGGAGCGGGAGAGGGGGAAGCAGGCCTCCCGCCGAGCAGGGAGCCCGATGTGGGGCTCGATCCCAGGACCCTGGGATCATGACCTGAGCCGAAGGCAGTTGCTTAACCGACTGAGCCACCCAGGCGCCCCAGAAAGAGAGAATCTTAAGCAGGGGTTCGATCTCAAAACCCTGAGATGATGACCTAAGTTGAAATCAAGTTGGACGCTTCACGTGCCCCCGTTTCAATATTTTTAAAGAACTTAAAAATTTTTCAGATGTAGCATTTTTCAGGCTTGCATGAAAATGCCTATAGTTAATTTGTGATACCATATGGAATAACTAGTTGTCAGCTTCATTCATTATTGATAATACACCTGCTTTCATTTTTGTTAGTGTCAAAATGGTTGTATTTTAGCCTTAATCTACTAATCGATGAAAAAGGAAGATGAATAATTAATGTTAATTCACCTCAATATAATAGCTTGTAGAAAACTTTTAATCTTTTGATGCAGTTTTTTACATTCACATGTAAAAACAATTGCTTGTAATCTGTATATGGATGCAAAATTGATAAATTATTTCTATGTGATATATAATTGATAAGTTTGAATAAATTAATGGCAACCTTTTATCTAAAATAAGAGTGGTACACTAAAACCCACCTTGGGAAATATTTTTCCTTCATTGCAAATCCTGTGCTTTACCTTGACAGTGCTTGTGTACAGCAGGTGGGCTAAATTAGTTTAATTGCTAATCAAAAATGAAGTGGATAATAAACATTTAATATGCTTGCTGAATCAGTTTATCAATCCTAATGACAGAATTACCACCTAAGCTCTGAATCTGCGTGTACCTTTACATAAGACTTGGTTATAATTTTCAGAGAGGACGTCTCTGCTAGGTCCTACCTTAGGTGTTGACAGACTAAATTCCTGATATTAGGTGTGCATTTGTTCACTGCCTCACTGAAAACACTTGAGTTTAAAATATCTCGACTGTTTTCTTTTTTTAATTTTTTTATTTTAAAGATTTTTATTAGAGAGAGAGAGCATAAGATGGGGGAGGGGCAAAGGGAGGCGGGGAGCGGACTCCCCGCCGAGCAGGGAACTTGATGGGCCAGATCCCAGCATCCTGGGATCATGACATGAGCCGAAGGCAGACGCTTAACCTACTGAGCCACCCAGGTGCCCCTCTAGAATGTTTTCTTTCTTTCTTTCTTTCTTTTTTTTAATTCATTCGAGACACAGAGATAGAGAACATGAGCAGGGGGAGCAGAGGGAGGGGGAGAAGCAGGCTCCCCACTGAGCAGGGAGCCTGATGCAGGGAGCCTGATGCAGGGCTCAATCCCAGGACCCTGGGATCATGACCTGAGCCAAAGGCAGACGCTTAAACATCTGAGCCACCCAGGCGCCCCTCTAGAATGTTTTCTAATGATAATCCCATTGAGATTTTAAGTTCTTGTGCAAGGATAACAGTAATATTTTCTTTTTAAACCATTTTTATATATAAATCAAGAATTCATATGTCATACAGTGTTTATTGGTTTCCATTTGTTCTTCCTTCAAACCTTAAATTAGCCCCCCCCCTTTTTTTAAAGATTTTATTTATTTGACAGAGAGAGACACAGTGAGAGAGGGAACACAAGCAGGGGGAGTGGGAGAGGGAGAAGCAGGCTTCCTGCAGAGCAGGGAGCCTGATGTGGGGCTTGATCCCAGGACCCCAGGATCATGGCCTGAGCCAAAGGCAGACGCTTAACGACTTAGCCACCCAGGCGCCCCAAGTTAGCCCCTTTCTTAAAAAAGAAAAAAAATTGTTTCATGTGGCTGTCGCTAGCTACCTTCATATTTCACTTTTCTTTTATGCCAAACTTCCAAAATAAGTGATTTATACCAACTTCCTCCTTTTCTGCATTACCTTTCCCTTCCTTTCTCACTTTTTACCAGAAATCAGGAAGCTGGAAGGAAGCTGACACTGAGTGTTTAGTGTGCGTCTTGCTCTTGGCACCTTTCCCTTGTTAGGACACTTAATCCTCACAACCTGGGTTGCCAGGTGTCCACTGAACCCACATAGTCTGGTATTGTAGTTTCTTGTTTGGCAGAATGAAAATTTTATAAACAAAAATGTCCCTTGTTGGTTTTTTTGTGAGGGGGGGGGTTCTTTAATGGGTTGTTTATGGCTCAGAATTCTCTGAGACAGACCTCGGTGTTACTAAACCTTGGTGATAGGAAACAAAAGCTGCCAGGAATTTGCTCCTGGAGGCTCTAAGGATGGAAATCCATCTGTGTGGGTGCCAGCCCTGCCCGAGAGAGGGAACACAAGCAGGGGGGGGGTGGAAATAACTGGCTTATTCTGCCAGAGCTTAGGGTCCTGCAGATGGATGCTGGGTGCTCACACTCCAGATGCAGCCGGGGTCTCTACTGCCACAACGGAAGCCGCTCCTTCTAAATGTTTTTTTTTAAATGTTTTATTTATTTATTCATGAAAGTCAGAGAGAGAGAGAGAGAGAGGCAGAGGCAGAGGGAGAAGCAGGCTCCCCGCCTAGCAGGGAGCCTGATGCGGGACTCCATCCCAGGACCCTGGGATCATGACCTGAGCCGAAGGCAGACGCTTAACCATCTGAGCCACCCAGGCGCCCGGAAGCCGCTCCTTCTAAAACCAGTTGTTGAGTAGGAGGGGGAAGGTGAGGGCAAGCCGGGGACCAGGCATTGAGGTTCAATCATTCAGTGATTCAGAAATCATTCTTCCTGTAAGCATTTCTGTAATACCTATGTGTATAGCAGTGAAATCAAGTACTACAGATACCACCTTATGATGGATCAAAGTTGCCAGTTTTCTTTCCCTGCCCTCACTGTACTTCTTTATATTCTTTTTCACTGCAATTACCTTTCATTCATTTGTTCAGTATACTTATTTATTGGTCAGACTTTTAAGGACTATTATGTGCCAAGCAGGCACTGACATCACACAGGTGATTGGGAATCAGAAGATGAAGTTCTTGTCCACAAGTAACTTCTAGAACCCTTCAGATGCTGCCTGTGTTTTCCTCCAAACAGGGTACTAGTTCCTAATAACTGCTAGTTCCAGATGGCTCTTCTGTTGTTTTGTGTTATTTTGTTTTTGATAAATTTATTTTTTTAGAGCAGTTTTAGGTTTCTAGAAAATTGAGCAGCTCTTACCCAGAGTTCCCACAGACTCCTCTCTCTCCCACTCAGTGATGAACCAGTATGGATACATTGTTCTCAACTAAAGGCCATAGTTTACATTAAGGTTCACTGGTTGTGTTAACATGAGTTTTGACAAATGTTTAATGACATTATGTCTACCATTTCAGTATCCACCCCCCCCCTCCTTGGCAACCACTGATCTTTTTATTGTCTGTGTAGTTTTGCCTTTTCCAGAATGTCATTTAGTTGGGATTTTATAGTATGAAGTCTTTTCAAACTGGCTTCTTTCACTAAGCAGTATGCATTTAAGCTTGCTCCATGTCTTTTTGTGGCTTAATAGCTTGTTTCTTTTTTATCCCCGAATAATACTCAGTTGTACACATGCACTGCAGTTTATCCATTCATCTTGGTGGCTTCCAAGTTTTGGCACTATGAAAAAGCTGCTGTTAACATTCATGTACAGGTTTTTCTGTGGACAAAAGATTTCAAGTCATTTGGGTAAATGCCTGGGAGCACAATTACTGGATTGAATGGTAAGACTGTATACCTTTGTAAGAAACTGCCACACTCTCTTGTAAAGTGGCTGTGACATTCTGCATTCCTACCAGCAATGAATGAGAGTTCCTGTTGCTCCACATTCTCAGCATTTGGTGGTGTCAGTTTTCTGGATTTTAGCCATTCTGATAGGTGTGTAGTGGTATCTCATTGTTTTAATTTGCAGTTTCCTAATAGTATATGATGTGAAGCATCTTTTCAAATGCTTATTTACCATCTCTGTATCTTTTTTGGTAAGGTGCCTGTTTAGATCTTTTGTCCATATTTTAATTGAGTTTGTTTTATTTTTGTTTTAATGGTTCTTTATGTATATTTTGAATACAAGTTCTTTTATCAGATATGTGCATTGCAGATATTTTCTCCCAGTCTGGCTTGTCTTCTCATTATTTTTTAAGAGTGTCTTTTACAGACCAGTTTTTAATTTTAGAGAGCGAGGAGGAGGGACAGAGGGAGACAGAATCTTAAGCAGGCTCCACACCCAGCACAGAGGCCAACTTGGGGCTCAGTCTCACAACCCTGAGATCATGACCTGAGCCAAAATCAAGAGTTAGACGTTTAACCAGCTGAGCTACCCAGGCGCCCCACAGACTGGTTTTTAATTTTAATGAAGTCCAACTTACCAGTTTTTTTTCTTTCGTGGATCATGCTTTTGATATTGTCTCTAAAAACTTATCACTAAACCAAGTTCATATAGATTTCCCTGATGTTTCTTAGAGTTTTATAGTTTTTCATTTTGCATTGAAGTTTATGATCGATTTTGAGTTTAATTTTTTTTTTAAGATTTTATTTATTTGACAGAGAGACAGCGAGAGCAGGAACACAAGCAGGGGGAGTGGGAGAAGGAGAAGCAGGCTTCCCACTGAGCAGGGAGCCTGATGCAGGGCTTGATCCCAGCACCCTGGGATCATGACCTGAGCCAAAGGCAGACGCCCAACAACTGAGCCACCCAGGCCCCCCTTGAGTTTTAATTTTTTTTTAAAGATTTTATTTATTTATTTGAGAGAGAGAGAGCACGAGAGGGAAGAGGGTCAGAGGGAGAAGCAGACTCCCTGCTGAGCAGGGAGCCCGATGTGGGACTCGATCCCGGGACTCCAGGGTCATGACCTGAGCCGAAGGCAGTCGCTTAACCAACTGAGCCACCCAGGCGCCCCACCCCTTGAGTTTAATTTTTATGAAAGGTATAAGGTCAGTGATAGGATCACATGATTTATCTTTTCTTCCTTAGCTTGTTGCTGTGATGAATTGCCTTGATTGACTTTTGAATGTTGAACCAGTCTTGCATACATAGAATACATTCCACTGGTCATGGTTTATAATTCTTTTCATACATTATTGGAAATGATTTGCTAATACCTTGTTGAAGATTTTTGCATCTCTCTTTATGAGAGATACTCATAGATTCGTAGTTTTCCTTTCTTGCTGTATCTTTTTTTTTTTCCCTAAGATTTTATTTATTCATTTGAGAGAGAGGGAGCATGAGCTGGGGGTGCGGGGAGGGAGAGGGACAAGCAGACTCCCTACTGTGCGCAAAGCCCGGCATGGGGCTCAACCCCAGGACCCTGAGATTGTGACCTGAACCAAAGTCAGATGCTTAACCAACTGAGCTACCCAGGCACCCCTTTCTTGCTATATCCTTACCTGGTTTTGGTATTAGGTTAATGGCCTCATAGAGTAAGTTAGAAAGTGTTCCCTTTGCTTCTGTTTCCTGGACGAGATTGTAGAGAACATACGGTATCTTTCCTCCAAATATTTAAATATTTGGTAGAATGCACCACTGAAACCATCTAGGCCTGTTGCTTTTATGTTTGGATGATTATTAATTGTTGATTCAATTCCTTTATTAGATATAGGCCTATTCAGATTATCTATTTCTTGTGTGAGTTTTAACAGATTGTGTCTTTCAAGGAATTGGTCTGTTTTATCCAGGTTATCAAATTTGTGGCATAGAGTTCTTTATATTCTTTTAATGTCCAGGAGATCAGAAGTGATAGCCCGTCTTTCATTTCTGATATTAGTACGGGTTTGGTTCGAGACCGCCACAATAAAGCCAGTCAAATTTTTTGGTTTGCCAGTGCATATAAAAGTTATGTTTACCCTATACTGTGGTCTGTTAAGTGTACAATAGCATGATGTCTAAAAAAAATGTACATACCTTAATTTAAAAGTATTGCTTAAAAAAATGCTAACCATTATGTGAGCTTTCAGTGAGTTGTAATCTTTTTGGCTGGAGGACGGTTTTCCCTCAATGTTGATGGCTACTGACTGTGATCAGGGTGGTGGCTGCCGAAGGTTGGGGTGGCTGTGACAAATTCTTAAAACAAGACAGCAATGAAACTTGCCACATCAATTAACTTTCACAAATGATCTCTCTCTGTGGCATGGGATGCATTTTGCCCACAGTAGAACTTCTTTCAAAATTGAAGTCAATCCCTGCTGCTCCTTTATCAACTTAGTTTATGTAATATTCTAAATCCTTTGTTGTCACTTCAACAGTCTTCACAGCATCTTCACCAGGAGTAAATTCCATCTCAAGAACCACTCTGCTCATTCACAAGAAGCAGATCCTCATCCGTTCAGATTTTATCACGAGATTGCAGCAATTCAGTCCCACCTTCACGCTCCACTCTTGATTCTACTTCTCTTGCTGTTTCCACTACATCTTCAGTGACTTCTTCCACCAAAGTCTTAAACCCTCAAAGTCATTCATGAAGGTTGGAATCAACTTCTTCCAAACTCCTGTTAATGATATTTTGACCTTTTCCCATGAATCACAAATGTTCTTAATGGTATCTAAGAGGGTGAATCCTTTCCAGAAGGCTTTCGGTTTACTTTGCCCAGATCCATTAAAGGAATCACTGTTTATGGCAGTGATAACCTTATGAAATATATTTCTTAAATGATAAGACGTGCAAGTTGAAATGACTCCTTGATCCATGGGCTGCAGAATGGTTGTTGGACTAGCAGGCAGGAAAACAGCATTAATTTCATGGTACCTCTCTGTCAGAGCTCCTGGGAAACCAGATGCATTGTCAGTGAACAGTAATATTTTGAAAGGAACCTTTTTTTCTGAACAGTAGATCTCAACAGTGGGCTCAAAATACTCAGTAAACCATAGTGTAAATAAGTGTGTTGTCATCCAGGCTTTGTTGTTGCATTTATAGAACACAAGCAGAGTAGATTTTTTTTTTAATTTTTTAAATTAACATATAATGTATTATTTGTTTCAGGGGTACAGGTCTGTGATTCATCAGTCTTACACAGTTCACAGCACTAACCATAGTACTTACCCTCCCCAGTGTCCATCACCTAGCCACCCCATCCCTCCCACCCCCCTCCACTCCAGCAACCCTCAGTTTGTTTCCTGAGATGAAGAGTCTCTTATGGTTTGTCTCCCTCTCTGGTTTCATCTTGTTTCATTTTTCCCTCCCTTCCCCAATGATCCTGTCTTATTTCTCAAATTCCTCGTATCAGTGAGATCATATGATATTTATCTTTCTGTGATTGACTTATTTCGCTTAGCATAATACCCTCTAGTTCCATCCACATCATTACAAATGGCAAGATTTCATTTTTGATGGCTGCATAATATTCCAGTGTGTGTGTGTGTGTGTGTGTGTGTGTGTGTGTGTGTGTGTGTGTGCGCACCACATCTTCTTTACCCATTCATCGGTTGATGGACATCTAGGCTCTTTCCATAGTTTGGCTATTGTGGACATTGCTGCTATAAACATTGGGATGCGTGTGCCCCTACGGATCACTACGTTTGTATCTTTGGGGTAAATACCCAGTAGTGCAATTGCTGGGTCATAGGGTAGCCCTATTTTCAACTTTTTGAGGAACCTCCATACTGTTTTCCAGAGTGGCTGCACCAGCTTGCATTCCGTAGGAGGGTTCCCCTTTCTCCGCATCCTCGCCAACATCCGTCATTTCCTGACTTGTTAATTTTAGCCATTCTGACTGGTGTGAGTTGGTATCTCATTGAGGTTTTGATTTGTATTTCCCTGATGCCGAGTGATGGTGAGCACTTTTTCATGTGTCTGTTGGCCATTTGGATGTCTTCGCAGAAATGTCTGTTCATGTCTTCTGCCCATTTCTTGATTGGATTATTTGTTCTTTGGGTATTGGGTTTGAGAAGTTCTTTATAGGTTTTGGATACTACCCCCTTTATCTGATATGTCATCTGTAAATATCTTCTCCCATTCTGTTGGTTGTCTTTTGGTTTTGTTGACTCTTTCCTTTGCACAAGCAGAGTAGATTTAGCATAATTCTTAAGGGCCCTAGGATTTTGGGAATGGTAAATGAGCCTTGGCTTCAACATAGTTACCAGCTGCATTAGCCCCTGACAAGAGAGTCAGCCTGTCCTTTGAAGTTTTGAAGCCAGGGAAAGGCTACGAAGGTCCTCAGAGTCCTAAATGGGATCTTCTAATATTTCCTCTACACTGAAGATCTGTTTGTTTAACATAGGCACCTTCATGAATGGTCTGCTAGATCTTCTGGGTAACTGCTCAACTTCTACATCAGCACTTGTATTTCTACACCACTGTGTACTTTTATGTTATGGAAACAGCTTCTTTCCTTAAACTTCATGAACCAGCCCATGGTAACTTCAAACTTTTTTTCTGCAGCTTCCTCACCTCTTCGCCTTCATGGGATTGGGGAGAATTAGGGCCTTGCTCTGGATTAGGCTTTTGCTTAAGGGAATGTTGTGGCTGGTTTGATCTTCCATCCAGACCACTAAAACTGTCTCTGTATCAGCAATCAGATTGTTTTGCTTTCTTATCATTTATGTATTCACTGGAGTGGCACTTTTAATTGCCTTCAAGAACTTCTCCTTTGCATTCACCACTCAGCTGCTTTGGTGCAAGAGGGCCTCACTTTCAGCCTATCTTGGCTTTTGACATGCCTTTCTCACTAAACTTAATCACATCTACTTTTTGATTTAAAGTGAGAGATGAATCTTCTTTTCACTGGAACACTTAAAGGCCATTATAGGGTTATTAATTAGTCTAATTTCAATATTGTTGTATCTCATGGTATAGGGAGGCCTGAGGAGAGGAAGTGAGGCAGGCGAGCTGTTGGTTCGTGGACCAGTGAGAGCACATTTATTAAGTTTGCCATCTTATATGGGTGAGGTTCGTGGCGCCCCAGAACAATTATAATAGTAACATCAAAGATCATTGATCACAGATCACCATAACAAATATAATAATAATGAGAAAGTTTGAATAATTGTGAGAATTACCAAAATGTGAGTCACAAAGTGAGCAAATGCTGTTGGAAAATGGCACCAATAGACTTACTTCACATGGGGTTGTCACAGACCTTCCAATTTATAGAAAATGCAATATCTGGAAAGTGTGATAAGGCAGAGCACAATAAAACAAGTTATTCCTATAATTCGTGTCTTCTCTCTTTTTCTTTAGGTTAGTCCAGCTAGAGGTTTACCAGGAGTATTTTAAAGAGCTAGCTTTTGATTTCATTTACTTTTCTTTATTGTTTTCCTGTTTTCATTTGTTTATACTCTAATTTTTTTAGTTCTTTTCCTCTGCTTGCTTTAGTTTAAATTGTTCTTTCTCCCTTTTTTTTTTTAAAGATTTTATTTATTTATTTGACAGAGAGAGAGACAGCGAGAGAGGGAACACAAGCAGGGGGAGTGGGAGAGGGAGAAGCAGGCTTCCCGCTGAGCAGGGAGCCCGATGCGGGGCTCGATCCCAGGACCCTGGGATCATGACCTGAGCCGAAGGCAGACGCTTAACGACTAAGCCACCCAGGTGCCCCTTTCTCTGGTTTCCTAAACTGGAACTCAGATTATTGACTTAACATCTTTATTTTCTAATACATGCGTTGAATGCTATAAATTTCCCTCTTAAGTACTGCTTTTGCTGCATTGCACAAATTTTGGTGTATTTTCATTCAAATATTTTTACATTTCTCTTGATTTCTTCCTTGATCCCTGTGTTATTCAAAAGTATGTTGTTTCATCTCCAAATATGTTGGGATTTTTTCCAGCTAGCTTCCTGTTACTGATTTCTAGTTTAACCCCATCGTGGTATGGGGACATTCTTTGTGTGATTTCCATTCTTTCAAATTTGCGGTATGTTTGATGACCCAGAATATGGTATGTCCTAGCGAATGTTTTGTGTGAGCTTAAAAAGAATGTGCGTGTGATGAGCACTGGGTGTGATACACAACTGATGAATCGTTGAACACTGCATCAAAAGCTAAGAATGTACTATATGTTGGCTCATTGAACATTAAAAAAAAAAAATGTGCATTCTGCTGTTAGGTGACCTGTTTTGTCCTTTAGATCCAGTTGATGGATGGTGCTGTGCAGTTTCGTTTTCCAGCTGTCATTCTGACTGGATCTGTCCGTTACTGAGAGAGAATACTGAAGTCTCCAGCTAGTATAGTGGGTTCATCTGTTCCCTCAGGCATTTCAGGTCTCTCTGAGGGGCACATCCACTGAGGTATTGGTATGGCTTCTGGGGGAGTTGATTACTTTATCCCAGTGTTACACCCCTCTTTATCCTGGATAATTTTTGTCCTGAAGTCTGCTCTTAATGAAATTAGTGTAGCTACTTTAGCTTTCTTTTGGGGTTAGTGTTAGCTTGGCATATCTTCTCCATATATATGCATTTCATTCCCTCTTTACTGTTATATATGTGTGTCTTTATATTTTAAAAGTGACTTTTTTGTAAACAATACACTTGGGTCTTGTTTTGTTGTCTCCTTTGTCAGTCTTTTAATTGGTACATTTAAACCATTTATATTTAAAATGATTAGAGACATAATTGGATTACTACCGCCATACTTGTAATTGTTTTATATTCTTTGCACTTGTTTATTTTCTTTTTAAAAAAATCTTCCCCATTTTCTGCCCTTTCTGGTTTTAATTGAGCATTTTATGTTCCATTGTCTTTCCTTTCTTAGCATACTGATTACTCTTAAAAAAATTTTTTTTTCTAGTTGTTGCCCTAAGGTTTGGTAGTATATATTGACAGCCAGTCTAGGTCCACTTTCATATTCCACCGTACCACTTCATGGAGGTTGGGGGGTGAGTGGCACACAGGTTCCTTGTGGCAGAGCATTACCATTCCTCCCTCCTGTCCTCTGTAGCACTGTTGTCATTCATTGGACTTATCCACAAGCTGGAACCGCTCCATATGTTGTTGTTCTTATTACTTTGAATAAAGAGTTACCTATTATATTAAATAAGAATTAAAAGTACAAGGTTTAATTACCTTCATTTATTCCTTCTTTAATGCTCTTCATTTCTGTCAACCTTAAAAGTAAAATAACCAGCTAGTGGACCAGCAAAATGAGTTTATTTGGGAATTGCAATTTGGGGTGTGCAGACTATGACAAACCATAGGCAAGTCCAGAAAACAAAGGAGAGGGGCTTGCTTTTATAGATGAAAGGGGGAGGTTAGGGGCTGTTTGGAATGAAAGCCCATTGGAGGAGGGCGAGAGTTCAGGGTTATGGGGACTTCTCATGGCTGAGCTGTTGCTGGGCAGGAGGACATCTTTTCTCCTCCTGGGGTAGTAAGCGGCTTCCTGTTGGGAAATGCAAACACACTGCCTTTTTCCTGCCGAGGTCTGTAGGTAGCACAAGTGCTGGTGCACAGGAGCACCCCCTTCAGGGCCTTCAGACTCCATTTGAAATGAGGCTTCTTTTGTTCATTTTCATTTCTTTATGTAGATCCAAGTTTTTGGCCTATATGATTTTCTCCAGAAGAACCTCAAACTTCAGTTTTCCTCTGATGTTCTTGTTTTTATTTCCCTTTACCCCCTCTTTTCTTTAGGTTTCCTTCAAAAATCCTTCCAAATGGAGTCAGATGTAAACCCTGTTGATGGGTGATATAAATAGTAAAGTAATTGGGGAGGGGGATAATTCTATAATTTTAGATTTAAATCTCCATTTTTTGTTCTGTGGGGTGTTCTTGGTTTTTAGTGGGCCATAGTACCTGGGATATGACCTTCAGAAGAGTTTCTTAGCCTTTTTTTTCCCCCCCTCCCCTTATTTGAGACAAGAAGGCTGGATTTAGCTAATTATCCTTCCTCAGGTCAGATAAGGCTTTAGTAAAACAGTTTCTCTTGAGGGCTAGCCTTCCTTATACAGGACAAAACAAGAACAGAACAACCCTGGGCCTGTTTCAAAATGGTTATATTCCCCCTCCCCCTGCCAGAAGCCCCAGGGGGATTTTCTCCAGTCTTCATGATAAGAACTTGCTGGGGGCTCCTAGCAGTAACACTCATGAAACTGTGAGACTCCTCCTAAGACTGAGCACCCTGGAGTTTTTAACTCAAGCTGCTCCAGGATGAGCCTCCAGCAACCATCAGTTACAGTTAAGTTTCTAGCAGTCCTGGCCCCTGCATTGGTTTCTGCTGCCAGTAAACTATGATTCTCCATATTAGCCTATCTCTGGTTTTCAGGGCAGATCTTTACCTATGAACTTAATTCTCTAATGAACCTAAGAAGCACTGTTGTTTTTCAGTTTGTTTAGCTTGTTTCTTGATGTGAGTAAAAAAGTGATGATTTCCAAGCTCTTTACATGTTGGAGCAGAAACCAGAAGTGCCCTTCGCGGTCCATTTCTAACCAGCAGTGGTCCGTCAGATGTGTCTGTCTCTATGGGTCATTCCTGATACAGTTTAAGTATAGAATTGTCAGTACTTAAAACTGAGGTGCCAAATATTTTGTTTAATAAAGGGAAAGGCTATGAAGTGGAGGAGAGTAGAGTACACTGTGTGTGTTCTTTTTTGATAATAGGAGATGGACAGTTTCTCCCTTGGGGACCCTGGGAATGGGGGAAGAAACATGAGAGGAGCACTGAGCTGAGTTTAGGAGAGGTGTCCATTTGTCTTTTTTTTAAGTTTTAATTTGAGTTAATTTAAGTTTAAGATGTTTAATTCTGAAACATTTTAAGCATATTAAAGTGTATGAAAGAATACATAGGGGTGTGTGTGTGTGTGTGTGTGTGTATATATGGAACAAAAAAATGTTGACACTAATGTGGTAACTAGTTCTAAGTTGACACCTCATATGTGGACTTTATTTCCAGAAAACAAGCACTCCCAAAAAGAAAGCCATGTTGAGAAGCGTGGGCCCATTCTGTTGTTGGGTGTCATGCATTATTGAACTGATTTGCTACTCATGTCTGGATGTGCACACCTTACCAGCCAGTATTTCTCTTCAGAGCGCAGGAAAGCACTATACTCACCAGCCCTGTAAAGTAGATATTCTCGTTATCACCGTACAACTGAGAATACCGAGGCTCCATGAGGTTACCTGGAGAGAGGTGGTTAAGGAACTTACCAGGGGCTTGTCTGGCACCATTGCATCTTCCTGCAGATGCTCTGACCTTTGCCCGATCTTTGTGCCCCTTGAGTTCTCTGTGGATGATTACGGTCCAAAGCACCCCACTTTCTGAAAATGCTTCCAGTCTTTTTGCTTTCACAGCACCCCACTCTTTTCCAGCCTCCTTGACCAGCCTTTCGTCTTCACGAGTTCTTCCTAAACATCTTGTGTTCTGTCGCTGAGAGATAGCAGTAGCTCCTGGCCTTTTATTACAAAAGAACAATGTCCTTTGGGCAACCTATTCTAGGCCTATCTATAGAAGTTCATTTGTTCTGTGTCTAAAGGGACTCCACTCCTCTCCAGGAGGGAAAAAATATTTAGGTTTGTTAGCTACAACTTCTGTTTGGCTCAGAGAACTCAACACACTTGTTCATCAGCCAGCACGGGATTGACCACCAGAGGAGGATGAAATCATCTTATTCTTCTTCAAAAATAAAGAAAGAAAGAAAGAAACTTAATACTGGCTGAAGAATTGGTAGGAAATGAACCTGTATCAGAAACCCTAAAAGGGGATGAAATGGTCAGAAACACAAGATCTTACCTCTAAAATTCCAGGTCTTTGTGATCAGATTCAGGTGGTACATTCTTGGCTAGAATGCTAAGTCATTTTGTGTCCTGTGAGTATCAAATCTGGGCATAAAGTGTTCATCTGCCTCTCATTTGTGACACTAATTTTGATCGTCCAGTGAAGGGGTTTTCTTATTTCTCTGTAAAATTTTTTTTTTTTTTTTTTTTTTTTTTTTTTTTACTGCTACTAGTAAGCTATCTGGGAGGAACACTTTCAGACTATGCAAATATCTTATTCCTCATCAACATTTATTCCTTAGATTTAGCATCTATTAATGAATTTTTCCTGGACCAGTGTTTACTTTTTGCACAGTGATAATTTTCTAGCTCTAATACTCGCTCCATGTTTACCAGTTGGCACTTGGCATTTTACTTACAGTAGAAGCCTTCCTTTCTTGCCTCTTTATCTATTTATTGTTGTGGACCCATGGATTCCAAGATTTTTTCAATGATTTATAACTTATTACTGTCCTTAGTTACTTTGGTGCTCAAACTATCCTGTATTTGGCCAATAAGAGCTCCTTCAGGCTGACTCTCATCCATTCATTCACTCATTCATTCATTCACTCATTTATTTTTGTGTACTTCCTTACTTTCTTGCATAATGGTATGTACCAGGCTCATCTTGTCTCTTCTCAGTTATGGAATCAATAGCCATTTTTTTTCTGAGGAGTGATACTTCCTTTTAGTAGGGAATGATATTAGAAGCTAAAATTTGAATATTAGGTGTGCTCATTGCTATTGCTATTTTTTTTTTCACATGAATGGTTAGTGTTTTATTCTTTGAAGAATGGTTCTGAAACATTACACTAAGTCAGGCTGAAAGGTAAAGTTTAAAATAGTTTTATAAGGATATAACATATGACTGTTTGCTCCACAAAATTTTGACCTTAGAGCTTCTGATACACCTAGTTGACAATAATGCCTAGGTTTTTCCAAATAGTCATCATTTTTCTCTTGTCTGCATAGACTTCTCATTAGCTGCCTTCTGCTTTTGTTGCATTATCTCAGAGTCCCTCTGCTTTCTCTGAGAGGCGATCAAGCTATCCTCTTTTCTTTTTCCCTTGCTAATTTCCTGGGATTTCTTCATGTTTTTCTGGCGGGCAAGTTCTCGCTGATTTCCTCGGGCCATGCTGACACCGGACCGAGCCTGGAAGAGAGCCCCTCGGGAAAGCATCGGCCTCCTAGCACCTTTTTTTTTTTTTTTTTTTTTTTAAGTAGCAGGGTGTAAGGAGCAAGAGTGTATAGAGGAATAATGGGGAAGGAACCGGAAAGATGAGCCTTCAGTGAATGGTGCGCATTTCAGTTTGGTCTTGAAGAATTGCAAATAACAGGAGCGCATGCTAGGAGATGTGGGGAGCTATGGCAGGTTCTTGAACAAAGAAAGGGAAGTTTAAAGGAGTGGTAGCAGCTAAAGAGGGGTGAAGGGAGCTCACACAGAAGGAGGCCAGTAACAAATAGCATGAGGTATATGGGATGAGACGCACGGTAGGCTTCAAACTGGAGGCCCGCGGGCCAAATTCAAGTTTCAGGCATTTTGTTTGGCTTACGTTTCTTCCCTGTGTGGACCCTGTGTTTGAGATCTGAGTATGAGTGATTGGGAGCTGAGGTTGGGAAGGGGACCACACATCTCTGGGTCTCAGATTCCTCATAGAACCCTAATGGTTTGGGATTAGACTGTTCACTAACTTTGCCTCATTTTAGAGATGGGATAAAACATGACTAGCGAGGGCAAGCCCCTTCAAGATCGCACAGCGGCCATTGCAAACGTCCCTCCTCCTCTTGCTCAGTAACTATCGCACAAAAGTTAGGGCCGCCATTGCCTTTTCAGCAAGCAGAGCTAGGAAATACATACATCGATATGTGTACACTGTAAACATACATATACACAAAAACAGACATATATATGCATATATACACTTGGACATAGAAAAATAAGCATATGCACTTACATATTTTGGAAATGTGTGTGAACGTTGGCTCCCAGTAACCTTAACATATTTATACATTTTCTCAACCTATGATACATCTAAAATAGTCTGGAACTATTAAAAATTCTTATCAATTTAAACTAATATGACACTGTATGTTAATTATACTTTAAAAAATAAAAAGAAAGTCTTGGGCACCTGGGTGGCTCAGTTGGTTACACATGTGCCTTCGACTCAGGTTGTGATCCCAGGGTCCTGGGATCGAGTCCCACATCGGGGCTCAGGGGGAGCTTCTCCCTCTCTCTCTGCCCCTCCCCCCTGCTTGTGCTTGCTCGCTCACTCTCTCTGTGTTAAATAAATAAAATCTTTAACCAAAAAAAAATTATTTTAAGAAAATAAAAGTCTTGAAGAGATATCTGCACACCCATGTTTATAGCACAATAACTCATAATAGCCAAGAGGCAGAAAGAACCCAGGTGCCCATCAACATTTTTTCCAAGTGGTGAATGGATAAATAAAATGTGGAATATCCATACAAGGGAAAATTATTCAGTCTTGAAAGGAAATTCTGGGGCACCTGGGTGGCTCAGATGGTTAAGCGTCTGCCTTCGGCTTAGGTCCTGGGATGCTGGGATGGAGCCCCACATCGGGCTCCTGGCTCAGCGGGGAGCCTGCTTCTCCCTCTCCCTCTGCCTCTCTCCCTGCTCATGCTCTCTCTCTCTGTATCTCTGTGTCTCAAATGAATAAATAAAATCTTAAAAAAAAAAAAAGGAAATTCTGACACATCCTATAGGATGGATGAACCTTGAGGACATGGTACCAACTGAACCAGTTACAAAAGGGAAAAAAAGTTGATTTATAATATATTACAAATTTATATTAAACAAGTATTACTAGAATTAAAAAATAATATATTTTGGAATATAAAAAAGAAAACCCACTAAAAGGAGTTCAGAGTTTGTAGGTTTGCCATTCACCCTGTCTGCTGATTTCTTTTTCCTATGCTGAATATTGTGATAAAATGTTGTAGAGACTCAATTGTTTCGATTGTGAAGTTTTATTCTAGTAGGCAATTAAATTACTAGTGGAAAACCCTGACTTGTAGAGGCTTAATTGTAGATTTTTTCTGGTGGTTCTATTTTTTTTTTTTTTTTGCTTGTTTATCCTTTTCTATGTTTTTTTTTTGTTATGTGGTTCTATTTTGGTTTTGCCCTTAGTCCTATGATTTAGTCTTATTCCTAAGGCTTGTCCCTACTGGATGTCAGTGGAAAGCCTGTGTTACTTCCCAAGCCTTTCTCACTTGGTGGGACTTGAATTCCCAATTCTGTATGCCCAGTACTGTGTGTCTAATGAGAATCTCTGCTAAACTCCACATCCTTCCAGCTGCTGATTTTCTTAGAGTCTCACCCTGTGCGTGCGCAATTTAGATGTTAGCCAGGGGTTTGAGAGGAATTTGTATACAGATTTTGGGTCTTCTTGCTCCATTGTGTGAGTTTATTCTACAATTTATCCATTCTAGTGATGATAGATGTTTGAGTTGTTTCTGGCCTGAAGATATGAATAAAGCTGCTATGAACATTCTTGTGCTTGTCTATTGATAAACAAATGTACTCATTTCTCTTGGGAATATATCTAGGAGTAAAATTGCTAGCTCACAGAGTAGGCAGATTTGTTTATCAGATACTTTTCTGGAATGTTTTATAAATGGAATCATACAATATGTAGCTTTTTTGGTCTGGCTTTTTTCTTTTACTATATTTTTGAAATTTATCCATGTTGTTATGTCTGTCAGTAGTTAATTTCTTTTTATTATTGGATAGTATTCCATTAAATTCTTGAAATGAGTGTTTAGAGCAATGATTTTTTTTCACTCATTCTTTTCTAATATGCATTTGAAGCCTATAAGTTTCTCTAACCACAGCTTTAGTTGCATCCTACATGTTCTTATATGCTGTATTTATTATTTCATTTGAAAATAACTTTAACTTCTGTTGTGTTTTCTTTTTTGACCTATGGGTTATTTAGAAGTCTGTTTCTTCATTCCCAGTATATGGACATTTTCTGATTACCTTTCTGTTAATGATTTCTAGTTTAATTTTGCTGTGGTTAAGAACATACTCAGTATGATTTCAGTCCTTTGAAATAATAGTGAGCCTTTCTTTTGATCCCTTTTTAATATACTGTTTGCTTTAAAAATGAAGTTATAGTATTCTATATATGTTCGGTAGCTCAAGTGTATTTATCATTCAGGTCATCTGTATCTGTAGTGATACTTTTGTCTGCTTGCTCTAATCATTTACTAAGGGAAGTGTATTGAAGTCTCCTACAATTATTATTGACTTATCTACTTATTTTATAATTCCGTTTTATTTTAAATATGTTGACCATGTTAATTATGCATACAAATAAAAATTTTTTCCATCTTCCAGATGAATTGAACTTTTTCCCATTATGAAATGATTGTTTTTATGTCTAATGTTTCTCACCCTCTTTGACTACTTTGTCTTGTTTGGTTTTAATAAACCTATATCAGCTTTCTTTTGGTTAGTGTTTGCTACGTATCTTACTCCATCCTTTTACTCTCTATCCCTGTATTTAAGGTATATCTCTTATAAACAAAATATAATTGTGTTTTTTTAATCCTAACAATCTTTGTCTTTTAATTAGATTATATAGTCATTTACATTCACTGTAGTTACTTTTTGCTTTCTACTGTCTATGTTCACTTCTTCGATTGACCTCTTTTTGACTGGTTGTTTTTTCCTCTCTCTTCGCTTGGTAGTTAGATGCATTTTATTCTTTTAGTGGCTACCCTAGTGGCATTTTTTCTTACCAAAGTCAGATGTTACTTGGCACTTTACTTTCATCTCAGACTATGAAGGAACTTTGGAACGCTATATAATTCTAATGTATAACTTTTGTTTGTCCCACCTCTTTTCATAAGATGGTATAAATCACAATCAGTGGTAGAATAATTACAGTCTCCATGCAAGACATTAATTAGAACTCTGGTACTATCGTTGGCTAAGTCAGAAGCTAGGCATCTGGAGGAATATTGGATGAAATGCTTACCCTATCACTTTTTTGACATTATCCCTCCATGCATGTTGTTTATTGGTATAGTACTGACACCAGAGGAGAGCACCTCCGACTGCATCCAGGGACTGTGGGTGGACACCTACTGAGGGCTATTCTTAGAGGCTGGCAAAGCCTTTCAAGTTTAGTCACAGGTTCATGGTTACTAATCTGCCTCTGTACTAATTCAGTGCTGGTGACTCTAATCCATAGGATACACACTTGTGTATTTAACATATCCCATCTGCGTGTAGTTTGCTTGTGCTTCCATTATATTTTCTCCTCATCATATTTGATATTTTAAAAATTGTCAGAAAAGGTATATCCTTTTTCTAGTGACATTTTTGGTCAGGTTTATTTTAATTCATAGAGTGTAACTTTAGGTCCACAGTAGGTTGGCTTCCACCCTGTCAGTTTATTGTCTGATTCCACTTGAAGTAACATGGAGGAAGTAGTGTGTGACTCAGTCATTGCTCTCTGCTTTCTGGAAATACAGTATTCTGATTATCCATGATCAAATATAAATGAAAATATGTATGCCTACATGTTTAGCACCTGTTCTTGCTACTTATGTCCATTAATAATCTCCATTTGGTTTCTCTAAACTTATACTGTGAATTGATGAAGAATTATCTAGTTGAAAATGTATTAATAGTCCAGTGACTAATCTATATTTCAAATGAAAACTTTCTCTGTGTTCTTACCAGTAATACTCTCTAATTTTATTTAACTTTTTAAAGTCCATTCTGCTTATTGACAAAATTCATATCTTTATATAGTATTGTCCAAATTTTTGGACATGTTTGTTCATAGCTCCTAAAATTGGAGTGATATCAGCTATTTGCATGAATTTTAGGGAAAAACTGAAGGTAGACATTGACTTTTAGCAATGTCAAGTTCATGATTTTGAAATACGTATATATTTAAATTCCTTTAATACTGCCATTTAAGAATGTAATTTACTCAGACTGAGTCATATTACTGTACTTACTACGTGTTTCTTCCCAGAATGTTTACTCAGAACCTAAAAAGGAAAAAGGAAATGGTTGATCCAGTACATACGGTGCTATGATTTCTGAGACCAGCACTTGGTTCCTGTTTGGATGTGTATTTAGTTCTGCTCCATTACAATCTGGGCTGTGCTCCACCCTCTCCTTGAAAAAAATTTTTTTCTTCTCCAATGTAATTTATGAAAAATTAGGTTACAGGGCTAGGAGTAAATAAACGTGTGTGATGCCACATTTCAGACATAAAGTAGCACTTGCTATATTTAAGAATAAACTTCTGTAGATCGAACATAAAGGCTGTTTTCATTTTCTGTTTCAAGATACACTTTTGGCAACTCCCATAATCACAGTAAAGATGTTTTCTAAACCTTCTTTTGACCAAGGACTGCTGCTGCTATAAAGTCAGCATTTAAATTCCACAAGCTGCGAGGGACAGGAATAACAAGGGTAAGGTCAGGTGTTCCGTTCCTGCCCACAGAGTGAATGGGCTGTTTCAGGGAGTCTCCACCGAGCTGCCTGAAGGGAGAAAACCGCGGAGCGGGAGGCGCCTCAGGGCCTGTGCACCAGGGTCAGCAGTGCTGGTTTTCACGAAAGTGCCAGAGATCCACATTAGACAAGGTTGTAGTGATAAAGCGCATGACCGGTTGCCGGGGTGGGGGGGTGTAATGAGTGCATTGAATGTAGCCTGAATCACTCTTTGCACAATTATTTTTAGACTTTTTGAAAAAAAGTAGATCTGACTTGCCAAGAATAGAGTGCTTAATTTTCAAGTAATTGAAGTGGGGTTTTTTGTTGTTGCTGTTGTTTTTCATCTCCAGCCAGGAGTTATTTATGGGTTTAAAATGGATATGAAAGTAACTCAGACTATTTCAGGATCTGAAATCGCTAAATGATAAAGTGACATATTAATGTAATTATATTCTTGGTCATAGGAAGGTTTCCTTTGTGAAGAACTCTCATTTGTTTCATGTTGAGCTTTAGGAGAACTTAATTATGGGAGAAATGAAGTCAGTGTCATTAAGGATGGAAAGTGGGTATCTTGATAACTTGGTGTGGTGGGGATGAGTGCTGGGGATGTGTCTGCCCTCACTCTCAGGTTTGTCCAGCAGGCTGTTCTGTTAGAGGTTCCTAGACTCACAGGCTGCTTAGGGACTTTAAGTTATGTACCTGTAACCTTATAAGGAGACTCTTTGTCCCCACCACCTGCCATGGTTATTTTAAGCAGCACTGTTCACAGTGGGCTTCATGCTGAGGAGTTGGTTTATCTGGGACACCGTGGGGGCTGGGGGAATGACATGTTACATTTGATTTTGAGGGATCCCTGGCACCCCTGAGGAAGAGGGTCTGGAGGAGAACAAGCTGGGAGTCAAGAGAAATGATAAGAGCTTGAGGGGCAAGACCCGAGAGGTCCAACTGGTGGGTTTGAATGTGTTGGTGGGGGGCAGACTAGGGAGACTCTTCCCCCACCCCTCATGGGACAGATGATTGGGCGCACAGAGACTTCACAAGTCATTCTCACATACGTTCTCTCCCAGGCAGGGAAGGGCTGGCACATTTGTTGCCCAAGAAAGCAGGATGAGTAAGGGGCGTGATTTCACCCTAGAGGCTGGCCCAAGTAATGACACACATGCACAAGGGAATGAGTCTTTGTCGTTGAGTGTGACATATGGGTGAAGTGTAAACCCCATGTGACTGGCTGTGAGCTGGCAGCCAAGAGCTGGGATTGGAGACTATGGGGTGAATTCACTTTTAGACATGTTGAATGTGAGGTACCTAATGAGACATCCAGGTGGACATGTTCAGGAAGGGGCTGGATTTCTGAGTCTGAAGATGGGGGGGTAGGGGGACTAGACTGGCTATTTGAGAGTCACATGTCTTAACTCTTTCTAGAACAGGGCACCATAGTATCATTTCTGTAAAGGTGATAGCTGAAGTCACAGTCTAGTTGGTATTCTTTCTCTTTCCCCACATCTACCACAGTCTTAATTTTAATTCTCCTTCATCTGCAGCCTTCAGTTTACCCAAGGAATTCCTACCAAACTGTGGGAGGATCTACCCAGCACATTTTGTTCTTGTTTGTATGGTCTGGTGGTTGTTCCAAATGAATCTATTTTTTCTAGTTCTTAGGTATCAGACCCATTTGGTTCCTATAGATAAGTGAACAGGGAGAGGCTCTTGTTCACCTTTATCAGAGTTTAGTAGCAGAGATGCATCACACTGCCTCAAACTGCAAGAGATGTACTTTGCAAATCAAGTGGTTTGTCTTGCTGCTTTTGGAGTAAAGCTCAATTCTCGAACATTTTCCATGTGACTGTACTTGTTTCAGAGAATTGATGTAGTCCCGGGAGATACGAGGCAGAGCACTGTCCCTGCTGCATTTTCCCATGGTGTTAATATTTTCCAAAATGATACAAGAACTAATATGAGAAAAAACAACCTTTATCTTTTATGCCTGACAGATAATCAGATTACTCTGGGGATTAGATAAAAATAAGTCATTTGTTCCTATAGTTAGTTACTATAATGACCATGATAATCTTGCATAAGAGAATTTAAAAATTAAATCAGATAAATAAGATTCAGCTTAGTGAATGAGAAAATATAGAAAGCATGATGTGAATTTGAAGACAAAATTGGCATTCTCTGGATGAACAGTGTTGTACAGTAAGTTTGCTAGGGACTATGTCCCTTTGGCGCCCACCCTGCCACGGGCACGCAGTCACTGCTTCTGACGTGCCACAGGGCCTGATGCTTCCAGCCGCGGTTCGCAGCGGTAGATTGTGCTTCATTCCACTATTTTACTTTCTTTAATATCTTCACAAAATCCACACAGTGACTTTTCCCCCTAACATCTGATTTTATTCACAGGCCATGTTCTCATAGAGATTTCAAGTACCCACAAGAAACTCAATGAGAGTCTTGATGAAAACGTATGTAAACTATGTTTATACTTATAAAATAAAATATATTTTATTTCCAAACTGTATTTTGCTTAATGTCTCAAATCTGGTGTGAACTTTTAATTCCTTTTGTTAACAGTTCAAAAAATTCCATAAAGAGATTATACATGAGCTGGAGAAGAAGACAGAACTTGATGTAAAATACATGAATGTGAGTACACGGTTTTCTCCACCTCCATGGTTGGAAGTGGGTGTGGGGCACGGGGACCTGGCGTTCCGGGAGGCTGCCCTTGCCTGATCTCTGAGCGGAGGAGAACTTTCTCTCACTGTTTATCCAGCAGCAGAAAACATGGACAGAGCTTAGTGTTGAGTATATATACACAGAGGCAGGAAACTGACAAGGTCCCTTGGAGCTGGGTGCCCCGTTTGCATTAACACCTGGGATCTTTATTAAAAAGCAGAGAGGAAAATATTGCAAGGAGTCCTCCTGCTTCAGACAGCACTGTTTCCAAAGAACACGTATGTGGGGACAACCTCTGCATCTGTATTCGTGCTGCTGTAGCTGTTGCTTTCACAAACCACGTCAGGGTGTGAGACGTGGGTGGGAGAACCACCATCTGGAGCTCCCTGGGACTCCCAGGTCCATTCGTCAGAGACTGCTCCTGCGTTGTGTCCCTTGCCTGTCACCTGGTATTGATGACTCCAGCTGTTTTCTCCTTCTGCCGGACCCTCCAGCCCTGTCACACGGCTCTTTCCATCTCCCTTACCTGCTGTGGAATAGCTGCTTTCTTTGCCACCTAAAGCCTCTTTCTCACCAAGACCCCATGTGGCAGTAAGCACTGTCATTACCCTGAAATCGTCCCACGGCCCCTGAGTGCGTGTGCTCTGTGTGCTCTGGAGGAAGGCGGCAGGACCACCTACAACAGCTGAGGTGGATGTAATGCCAAGCATTTTCCATACATTATCAGATTTTTGTCCCTACAGAAACCCCATAATGTAGCTACTCTCCTATCCTCACTGTACATATTAAAGGGAAAACATGAATTTGAGAGAAACTAAGTGGTTGCTGAGATCCCACAGGAAGTGAAGGATTTCACCAGAATTCTAACTTAGGTCTGTGAGGCTCCAAAAACACTTGGTTACACAGCACCCAAAATAATCAGAAGTGATTGTGCTTGTTCATTCTGTTTTTTAAAGTTGTAAGTCATAAAACAGGAACATTTGACTTAATATTGTTTTTTTATTCACCAAAGTACTTAGCACTCAGTGTCCTAAAAAATTTGAGAAAATAAGGAATAAAAGAAAGAAAAGACATTCTTGTCTTCTAAGAGTTGCCCTTGGGGTCAGTAGCCCCTTGTCCGACCAGGGGACTTTAAGACAGACAAAGCTGCATGTTGGAGGGAGGGAGCAGTATGAGGTGAGGGTGTGCAGGGCCATGCCCAACGGAAGTGTTAGCAAAAGTAACTGCCCAACAGTTTGCACGGTGCTGCACTCAAATAAGCACAATATTTAACTTACAGGCAACTCTGAAAAGATACCAAACGGAACACAAAAGTAAATTAGATTCTCTGGAGAAATCTCAAGCTGAGTTAAAGAAAATCAGAAGGAAAAGTCAAGGAGGACGAAATGCACTCAAATACGAACACAAAGAAATTGAGGTGAACTTTTCAGCACTATTTTATTTTGTTGTTGACAGTTTATACAATTTACAGGGAACATTACTTACCTCAGTCAGCCACTTTAACCACTTACTGCTATGCCGCTGTTGAAGTTAAAAATGAGCGTTTTGACTTGGTATGAGCTGAAGGCTACAGAGTTTTCCAGAGTTAAGAATAATTAATAGCCTCCTAAAAACATTGGCATTTTCTCCTGATTTGGGGGTGGGGAGGTGGTAAGAGATATTCCATGATTAGCATTACTCTCCCCATGTTACAGATGAAGAACATGGGGCTTAGGCCAAGTCACATGGTTGATACTTAGAACTGGGGTTTAAATTTGAACTTTCTGGTTTCAAAGTCCTTGATTTTCCACTAGAACACAATCCTATCCCTGAAGTATAAAGTAATATTTTGTGCAGATTGCCCAATGCAGAATGTAAGGCCTTTGGCAACGTCCTTCTACACATGAGTCAGGGATCTTAATCAGAATGATGATACCTGCTCAGGTCAGGTTACAGCTTTGTTATTTTATCTCATGTTTATCTATTTAGCGTTAACTTCTCTTTCAAAATAAACCAAGTGTAAAGACGGCACAAGATAAATGTCTGGCTGTGCAGCTACTTGATTCCTCATGACATACTTGTATAATTATTATTTATTTTCCTAGTATGTAGAAACCGTTACGTCTCGCCAGAGCGAAATCCAGAAATTTATTGCAGATGGTTGCAAAGAAGCTCTACTTGAAGAGAAAAGGCGCTTCTGCTTTCTGGTCGACAAACACTGTAGCTTTGCAAATCACTTACATTATTATCATTTACAGGTGGGTTTGTGATGGCAAGTTTTGTTGCATTATTAATAATTTAATTTCATATTCAAATGCCCTTGAAATGCTTCACCTTCCATATGTGCCTCAATGTAAAGCGATGGGCCTAGTTTACCAATGAGAAGAGATGCCAAAGAAACACCTTTTGGCCCACTTGAATATGTAAACTTTCAGAAATGTGGATGAAATGGTTAAATATTGCTTATAATACATGATTAATTTAGTAGTATATCCATATTTAAAATCTTTCATAAAATAATGCTTAATAATCAAGAATTAGTACTTTTTTCTTTTTTCACCTATGAGTCAGCTTTTCTCAGACTCTTTCTGATGCGTCCTCAGCATCAGTGTGTTCAGAGCCATGGGATGAGTCCCAGCGAGCCAAGCTCACCCCACCTGGGTAGTTTGAGTGTTCACCTTGGGAGTCCATGCACAGAGGTGTCCCTGGAAGTTCTCTCCCAGCCGCAGACCCATTCACAGCATCAGGACACTTGCTGTGGTTCCTTTTTCATTCCTCTTCAAGGTGTTTCCTCATGATCTCATCACCCGTGGAACTGGCTTTACTGCCCTCCTTCCAGCACACGTAGTTGTGAAGTTTTACCCCCAGGAATCATTACAAGATAATACGTTACTTTCCCTTCCTTTTTTTTTTTTTTTAATTATAAATTTTACTGGGCCTGTGTAAGCATCCAAAACTAGCATGGAGTGAAGTCAAATATTCATTGTTATTTATAATAATTTAGATAGCGCTCCATGGTAGAAGTTTCTAAGAGCTTGAAAATAAGGCAACTTCCTCTTTTTCAGGGGAAAAAAAACTTGGCCTTGTATGTATGCTTTGGTCATATGTTACATATTCCATAAAGTTTTTGCAACCTTAAGGACCATTCATCTACCAGATCTAAAGCCCCAAGATCTAACATTGTTACAGGAAAGGAAAGAATTGCAGTATTAGATGATCACTTTGTACTCAGTTCAGCAGTGTCTGTTTCCGGTGAGGGTGTCCTGCTGGGGCAGGGTCATAGGTCAGGTGACCTTGAGGCTCTTCCTTTGGCCTAGCCCTGCCAGTGATGGGGTACTCACTGTGTCACAAGGCAACCTTGCCAATTTGCAGAGAGCTCTAGTTGGTGGCAGACTCATGCTTAACCTTGGATCCCGGTTACACTTTTTAGCATAAACGAAGTCTACTTCTCTTCTCTACTGGGAATCTCTTCATCTCTCTGAAAACTGCTTCTTTGCCTTCCGTTTTTCTGGTTCCAGCATCCCAGTCCTTTCAGTGGCTCCTTGGACAAAGCAGGCCCAAGCAATCGGTGTGTCAGGGCTACAGTCCGAGGCCATAGGTGGTTTGGGGTGAGGGTTTTTTGCCTTCTCTTAGGAGTGGGAGGAAGAAAGCACTGATTGGCATTTCTGGGGCCACTGGGGAAACAGTGGGGCTTAATAAGATTGTTCAGCCCTTCCCTTTTCGTGTTTGAGTTTGTTCTGCGTCAGTCTTCAACTCTGCATTCACACTGAGGCAGAGGGCAAGCTGCTGTAGAACAGGGGCCGACACCTCTCGCAGCAAGTAACACAGGGAGGAAGTTCATAGATGCTTAAGTGCTCACTGAATTTGACCCAAAGCTCTCACACTTCTGGTGGTAAGCCAGTAAAACATTATCCCTGATATTTGACGTGACTTTTCTCAGCTCTTTGAACAGTACACGTTTGTGTTTTGTTGTGTTTCTCTCGGATTCACAGTCTGCAGAATTACTCAATTCCAAGCTGCCCCGGTGGCAGGAAACGTGTGGTGACGCTACCAAAGTGCCCGAGAAGATCATGAATATGATTGAGGAAATAAGGACCCCAAGCTCTACCCCCGTGTCCGGGACACCCCAGCCCTCACCGATGATTGAGAGAAGCAGCATGGTAGGGATGGGTTCTCTCTCCAAGATTTCATTTGGGTTTTTACTGATAGATCTTGGGCCAAATTTGCACGAAGGACCAAGGCCTTTGGTGATGGCAATCACAGGTCCTTCCTTGTCTCACTCTGATCCCGTTACCTTCAGATTTGACATTAGCCATGCAGTGCTCAGCACTGTGTAGTGCTGTGTTCAACTCTGTTATCTTTGTTTTGGAAATGTTACTGCTACTGTTTTTAATTGTAATGATTCCAACTTTGTGAGTTTATTCCAAGTGAAGGAGGCGTAGGTGTCTTAGAGAATAATCAGCAAAACTCTGGTGCCATTCATCACAACATAAGGTACTTCAGAAAAAAACAGCCACCAAAGTATTTCAAGGTAATGAAATCAAGCATTGTAGTTTGCCACTCCTTGTACCTCGGCTTTATTGCTTTTCACAAATGTGGAAATACGCCCTTGATCTTAGCCAAAAGGCCGAGAAGCGATACAAATGTGGAAATTCAGATCCAGGGGATAGTTTAGACACATGGGTCCACCCTGACCTCTGAAATGAAAGCAAAGATGCTAAAGACCAGTCGACAACCTACAGAATAGATCATAACTGCATGGGGGATAAGAGAAGGTGCTGTCGGTGGGCCAGAAACACTGAAGGAGTCTCAGAGAAAGGCAAGATCAGTGTGTGTGAAGAATCAAGAGAGAAGAAAATCTCAGCCCCAAGCACATGCAGGGCAAGACTGTAGCAGAGGGCCGAGCAGTGAGCTCAGAGTCAGTGGGTCTAAGAAGGGGTGGAGAATGGCATGTGGCGTTCCTATATATGGTCGGTTCTAGACGATTCACATCCTCTAAGGTGGTCCCACTTGTGCTAAACAGTAGGCGTCAGGGCTTTTGTCCACTGGCCGAAACTGTGTGTTCAGAGGCCAGGCACCCGCCTAGCTGCGTCTTCCCTGTCTCCACCTCACCACAGGTAGTCTGTGATAACAAGAACAGGCAAAATACAGACTATGATAAACCGGCAAAAGAATAGGGAATGCCATACAATACAGAGATGGACAGATAATCGGGGCTCACCAAACAAGTGAGGAAAACCAGTATCCTGAAAAAACACACTAAAAGAAAAAAACTGGAATAAACAATATTGGAGGCAACAGAGGCAGGAGGGCAGAGGAGAAATCTTTAGAAAGAAACGAAAAGATATTACATCCCCAGGGGAAAATTAACTAAAGATTTTGGGAATTAAAAATGGATTATTATTCACAATTGAGATGTCTGGGATTTGCTTCAGCATATTCCAGGCACGGGGGAAGATGGTGTAGCATATATGAAACAATATTGGCCATGAATTCATAATTGTTGAAGCTGGGTGTTGGGTACAGGGAGATTTATTGTGCTGTTCTTTCTCCTTTATACATGCTTGAAATTTTTCTAAAATAGCTTTTTAAATTTTTCCCTCCCCTTTCCCCCTCCACAAAAAAAAACATAAGCAAACCCCCACACCAATAGGTGGGCTCATTAACAGAATGGAACTGCTTAGAAAATTAATCCAAAGAGCTCTCACAAAACACAGAACAAAAACGGAGAGAGGATGTAAACATAATGTTAGACAGGTTGGAGATACCCAATTGCCTTCTCAAAATCATCACCAGATGTCTAACGGGGATCTCAAATTCAACTTGTCTAAAACCAGATGACTGATTTCTCACTCTAAGTGTGCTTCTCTAGTCTTCCCCATCCAGAAAATGGCAGCTCCATCCTTCCAGTAGCTCGGGCACAAATGCGGACTTCTCTCCCTCTCTCCACCCCCCACCTGCCTACCCCTCAGCCACAGCCAAGCCCTGGGCCTGCCCTGTCGTTTCCACCTTCAAAGTATAAACAGGTCCAGCCGCTTCACACCCATCCACTGCCCTAACTGTGGTCCCTGCTGAGATTACTGCAGTAGACTCTGCCTGATCTTTAACACGGCAACGACAGTGAGCCTGGACAAATGAAAAAAAACAAAACCTTGATAGACTGTGGTCAAGTTGCAGAAGGGGATAAAGAGAAAATTCTAAAAACTTCCAGAGAGGGGGAAAATAGATTACTTACAAAGAAAAGAGTACTCCACTGGTACCAGATTTCTTGTTAGCAAAACAAGTTGTTAGAAATCAATGGAGCAATGCACTCAAAAATCCTTGGAAAAATTATTTTAAATGTAGAATCCTAGGGCACCTGGGTGGCTCAGTCAGTTAAGTATCTGCCGTCGGCTCAGGTCATGATCCCGGGGTCCAGGGTCCTGCTCTGCAGGGAGTCTGCTTCTCCCTTAACCCCTCCTCCTACTTGTTCTCTCAGTCTCTCTTTCAAACAAATAAAATCTCTAAAAAAAACAAAACAAAACCTGTAGTACCTAGGAGGGAGCCTAAAATCCATAGAGACAGAAAGTAAATTAGTGGTTGCCAGGGTGTAGTGGGAAATGGGGAGTAACTGCCTTTTAAAAAAAATGAAGACAAAAATGAAAAAAATGTGATATTCTTGAAATAATTCAGAGTGGGGCATTGCCATCAACCAAGAGAACTTTGTGAAGAAAGTGGAATTTAAAGCATGTTAAAACAGCCCTGGGAATCTGTATAATTCCATTGCTGTGTTACACTAATATTAAACTAATGAAGAATTTTTCACAGGTTGGGAAAGATTATGACACTCTTTCTAAATATTCGCCAAAGGTGCCCCCAGCTCCTTCAGCCAGAGCGTATACTAGTCCTTTGATTGATATGTTTAATAACCCAGCAACAGTTGGACAGAATTCGGAAAGGATAAAGAATTCAACAGGTAAGAGATTTATTTTATTTTAAAATACCTTTTTAGGGAGCGCCTGGGTGGCTCAGTCGTTAAGCGTCTGCCTTCGGCTCAGGTCATGATCCCAGGGTCCTGGGTTCGAGCCCCACATCGGGCTCCCTGCTCAGCGGGAAGCCTGCTTCTCCCTCTGCCGCTCCCCCTGCTTGTGTTCCCTCTCTCGCTGTGTCTCTCTCTGTCAAATAAATAAATAAAATCTTTAAAAAATAAAATAAAATACCTTTTTAGGGGTGCCTCAGTTGTGCAGTCAGTTGAGCCTCTGACTCTTGGTTTTGGGTCATGATCTTTGGCTTGGGTTGTGATTTCGGGGTGTTGGGATCGAGCCCAGCCTCAGTCTCTGGGCGCAGCGGGAAGTCAGCTTGAGATTCTCTTTCCCTCTGCCCCTCCCCCTGCTCGCATTCCACCCCCAAATAAATAAAGTCTATAAAATTAGCATCGTTAAAAAATAAAATACCTTTTTAAATTTTTTTACTATTTTAGATAAACGTTATCCTGAGGTAGGGGTAAATAAACATCTATGGTAGCACACATTTATCATTGCCTTGTTGAAACTTTTTTTTTTTTTTTAAGATTTTATTTATTTGAGAGAGAGAGCATGAGCAGGGAGGAGGGGCAGAGGGAGAGGGAGCCTGATGCGGGGCTCAGTCCCAGGACCCCAGGATCATGACCTGAGCTAAAGGCAGAAGCTTAACCAACTGAGCCACCCAGCCACCCCTGCCTTATTGAAACTTACACTTCAAAGTAAATAAAGGTCTGGGTTTATTATAAAACCATAAGACATTTTATAAGTGACACATTTCTTTGACAAATTCTAATTCCATATACTGCTTGATGTTTATACAAAGGAAACTTACTATTGAAAGGTGTTACATTTTGAAATGGGATATAACTTACAAAGAGCCTCATATTGTGCACCATATTTGGTGGCAATTGTGATAAAATTTCTTTTTCAATAAAACAAACCATAAAAGTTCACATGACAAAATTATGGTGATTGATCTTACCAGTAGTAGGCTTAGTGTCTTTCATCATCTCTAACAGAGAACTTCATGCTTTCTGGACACTTAAGTTCTAACTGCTTAAATTTCTTAACTCTATTGATGCTTTTTCAATAAATCAGGACAAGTTACTGTTTGCTGAGATTTCAGAGGGCTTTGCTTCGGCTCTGCTCTGTATAGACAGAGTCTTTGGCACCCAGAGACCCCTCTCTTTGTGCGGGGTATCTCACAGGCCCCTTGGGTATGAAAGTCATGGCCATTGAGCCATGTGCTAGAGAGAGCCCACAGACTACAGCATTTGCAGCTGCTGAGTGAGATCCAGAGATGAGAGTTTCAGAATGGCAATTTTGTTTCTTTGGAGTGGTAAATATCAGCTGGTGCTGGAATTGAGACAGAAATGTACAGCTCGATGCTTCACATCGTGCAGGGACTATGGTATCAGGCCACCCACATCCCATGCTGGCCTGCTAACGGAGATCCCGGTGAGTCACTGTGGACGATAACTGATAACCACTCCTTCCCTCAGAAGCTGTGAAGCATTGAGAGTGTGGACTGGCACTTAGGGAGGGTTCAGTAAACGTGCTGGTCCTCATCGCATCCTTACTGCATTCCCAGGTGAGATCTTGAGCCGTTGCACGGCGAGAACATCTGCATTTCCAGTCTCTTATTCTTTGTGGTTCAGATCGTGGGCAATGGCGTTTGAGTTGATGCCCTACACTGCCTTGGGGTTCGTGTTGGGAGAGCAGGCAAGGAAAGCATCAGGCCCTCCAGTGATGCGTCATTTTGCCTCTGATTAAATCAGAGTGCGGGTGAAGCCTGGCATGTACTGTATCCTCTCCGCCTGGAAAAGAGCATTTAGCCCCAAGAGTCCTGCTCAGTGAGAGACCTCAGGCTGTGGTTCTGCCTCTGCTCCTCGCGGTGCCTGCCCGTCCAGGCAAAGTCTAAGTGTGGAAACAGCGTGCTCGGAGCCGCAGTAGGACAAGTGTTGGCAGGCGGGAGTGGGTGGCTTTCTGGGGTTTGCTTGTTTGGACTTGTTATCAGTCCCTGAAAAGCGATCACTGCTGCGCTCATTTTCAACAGATTCTTCAGATGATCCCAGTTTACCGCGATCAGTCTCTGTTGCAACTGGACTGAACATGATGAAGAAGCAGAAAGTAAAAACCATTTTCCCACACACTGCTGGTGCAAACCAGACTTTGCTCAGCTTCGCGCAGGGAGACATCCTCACACTGCTCATCCCTGAGGAGAAGGACGGCTGGCTTTATGGAGAGCATGACACCACCAAAGTGTAAGTCTCAGGGCAGATGCTGTCCACACAGCAGTCAGGGCCACCCAGCACTTCAGAGAGCGGCCATATCTTCTTTTAGTGGCAAATTGTCTTTGTGATCACAGCGTTTTTACCAAAGTTCAGTTCATAGTTTAGTTATGGTTCTAGTGTAGTTAATTGGAGTTACTCTGTCTCAGGTTATTTTCTGTATGTGCATATATAGATGAATTTGATACTTGAATAGGTCATAATGAAGTCACCTCTGAAAGTAGTTTTAAATAATTCTTGTGGTTTTTTTTTTCCTTGAAAGAAGACTTTGGATTTCTCAAGGATAGTCTGCACATCAGATGGATTTTGTTAAGATTTAGCGCATAAATAGTTTAAATGCTAGCGTCTTCAGCCATGAGTATGTGCACAGGCCTTACTGTAAGCTGGTTAAATTGGTTTTCTGTGCAGATTATTCAGCTATTAAATAAATGTGGAAAAAAGCCAAAAAGGTAATCCAAATAAAAAAAAGCTGTATGTAAAATACACATTGTGTGATGTGGTGAAAATGGACCGGTCTGCCCCTGAGCTGTCCCTGAGCCATTCTGTAATATACTTTAAGTTCACTTGTCTTCTGCTGACCCCACAACCAGGCCTTTTTTCTCCTTCCTCACCTGTAGGAGGGGCTGGTTCCCAGCATCCTACACAAAGTTGCTGGAAGAAGATGCAAAGGAGGCCATGAGTGTGCCCACACCAAGGTAGGACCTGACTGTGGCTCCCATTTACCAGTGACGAAAACTCACCTTTGACCTCATGATTTTGGACATAGGAGAATTCTGTCTAGATGTGTGGCGACCCCATAGGGAAACCTCCAGTCGTGTAGGAGAGTACAAAAGGGGGACTATTACCCACAGCTATTCCCTTATGGTTTCTGCTGTGGGGGCATGCCTCCAGACTCTGCTCCTCACCCTCATCAGCCTTCTGGAACCACTTACTGTCCCTCCCCCCCCCCCCCCCCCGGCCAGCTCACTAAATCCAAGGTGACCATCATTACCATTACTGCTTAGGAAGTGCCAAAGTGCCTTATGCTGACTAGCTCATTTAATTCTCGTAACAACCTTATGAGGTAGGTCCCCACTTTAAAATTGAGGACACTGAGGTACAGGAAGGTCTTTTCCATGCCTAGCTATGAATATTTATATGTGTATCAGCAGCTGTAGTTGGTTACCCCGTGAGTCCTCAGAAGTGACATCCAGGGGCGCCTGGGTGGCTCAGTCGGCTAAGCATCTGACTTTTGATTTCGGCTCAGGTCGTGATCTCAGGGTCGTGAGATCAAGCCCTGAGTTGGGCTCCATGCAGGCCATGGAGTGTGCTTAGGATTCTCTCTCTCTGCTTCTCTCTCCCTCTGCCCCTCCCTACCTCTCTAAAAAGGAAAGAAAGAAATGACATATCCAAACCGCACTCCTCATTTTTACCCTAAATTGCCTCATCCTCAGTGTTTCTCATCTCAAAGCCTCTAATCCATCCAGCTGTCCCCGCAGACCTTTGAGCACCACACTCGATGCCCCCCCTCCAAGTCCTGCTCCGTGTCATCTGTGTGTCCTCACCCCTGGCAGAACGGCTCAACTGCCGAGTGGCCAAGGAATAAAACTAGATATTGTGTTTGTGATGTTAAAATGCTGAGGACTGACTTGTTTTGTTTTTCAAATCTGAAGTGCTCAACACTTTGCTAAGGCTTTTGCTGTAGTCTTCATTTTCTTACTGATCTTAAATTAATCAAGAGCCAGCTCTTAATTAAGACAGTTTTTTTGAGTGCACATTTACAAACCAGTAAAAACATTACAGTATTTTTTATATTGATGTATATTGTGTGTGCACACACGCATGTCTCGTCATCTCCTCTCTCACACCCTGTGTGAGTGTTCACCTATTGCAGTTCTGGCCCTAGGATATTTAGGATGTTTGGGATTCAGATGGCAGGATCTTACGTAACTTGTACTCTCTGCTTGTTGGTAGCCTGGCCCCAGTGAGAAGCATCAGCACGGTGAATTTATCTGAGAAAAGCAATGTTGTCATTCCCCCACCGGATTACTTGGAATGTTTGTCCCAGGGAGCGGCTGCAGATAAGAAAGCAGATGTTTCCAAAAATACTTCTACCTTTAAAGCACCGGTGTCCCAGCCAGAAGCCACATCTCCTGTGAGTGGAACTGCAGCATAACGTCCTGTGTACCCCCACCCTGAATGGCAGTATGGGGGGTGTGGGCTCTTGTTCTACCAGGAATGAAGGTGGTATCCCCCCAGGCGGGGCTGGCATGCGCTCCTGAATCTTCTGCATTCCCACCCTCTCACACAGCCACACAACTTCCATAACTTCAGTACTTCTGTTTGTTTTTATCTGTAAATGTAGTTCGTCAGATGGTATCAGGTGTTCTCTCCTCGCCTTTGGCCCCGGCTGCAGTCAGTCAGTCTCATCACTTGTTCTGCGTTTTCTTCAATTTTCATACCGTTTCCTGAAGGAAGGCTTCTGGTTAAAAGTAACTTTATCTTTGTGGTTTCAGAAAGTGCTTACTCTGCACCAGGTGCTGGGTAAACATGGTGTCATGTACGCCCTCTGTAATCCTAAATGACCCCATAAGATCATAGAGGCCACGGACTCCCAGAGTCCCTTCATTGCTGTGGCACCTGTGTCTCCTGAGCGCCGGCCCCTGGTGCGTGCTCTCAAGGTGCAGAGATGAACAGGACCAGTTAGTGGCTGTCTTGGAACTTACATTCTAGTGGGGGGAAACAGACAGAAATAAACAGTAAACACAGTGATGGAAGCTGTGCAGAGAACTAAAACAAGGTGAGGTGATAGAGGGATGGGGCGACCGCTCACATGGATGCCACAGGTTTGTGTGCAGGTGCTTATGAGGGAGCACCCTGGGGTCCTCACCTGTGAAAGTGAGAGAAGGGGAGCAGCATTCGGCAGGGGGAGAAGCTGGGCTGGGAGGGGAGCCAGGCCTTGATCACTGGCATCCAGGGCAAGAGAGCTTGAGCCAGGGCAGTTTCCCGAAGGGACAGCCCAGGGCAGCGCTCCCTGCATTTTCTTGTTGATCTGGGCAGCACGTGACAGTGTCTGCACCCCCAAGGAGGGGACACTGAAACTGAGCTGAGACCTGAATGGCAAGGAGCCTATCATGTAGGGGTCAAGGAGCGGGAAGGAGCAGAGGAGCACACATACTTGGCATGCTCAGAGAACGAGGCCATGACTCCAGGATGACGGAGAATTGTGAAAGGGGGGATCCGTGTTCTCATTTTTCTTTCAGGACAGATTTTACCGTAAAGAAGGGGAAGCATGAAGAGAACGGAGACCAGGAAGGCAAGCGGAGCGCACGTGGCGTGTGGGGCCGGGAGCAGGGAAGGTAGTGAGCGAGAGGCCACGGGCGCGGGCAGAGGTGCGCACGGACTGGGGAGTTCCTGCTTGAGGGTGGCTGCTCTCCGTGGGGAAGCAAGGGCATCAGCAGAGGAGGTGGGCGGAGCAAGCAAGTGTAAAGAAAGGGAATTTGTGAAACGGGTTCTGAAGAGTGAGAAGGTGCGTGTGGTACAGAATACGGGGTATACGGGGGGTAATGCCGATGCCCGTTTATGGTTTGGGGTCATGATTTAAAAGGAAGCCAGGCAGTTTGGTTGTTTCTCCAGCAAGTGCAGCTGCTCTGGCTCAGACAACTAGTTGGGGTTAACAGGTGGTGGTGCTGGGGGAGGAGCAGGGAGTTCTTGGTGTTTGTGAGGGTAGGGCTGTGGTGTCCCAGACCTTGGCATTCAGGCTGGGCCATGAACGGATCTGGAGGGTGGGAAAGGAGGTGCGGGGGAGGTGGGGCAGAACCTCTGCGAGGCTGCACAGCTGCCGGAGTGCAGTGGGAAGGAGCCTGGGAGGTGAGGGTCAGAGAGTGGGCTGGGCTTCTGGGGGCTGTGCAGCTGAGCTTCGTACCCAGGGCTGCACAGTGGCCAGGTGGTACCAGAGCCTGCCTAGCCTGTACTCCTGCCAGCTTCCTCCCAGAAGTGCCCCCGGGCACTGGTGGTAGTCCACAGGCAGTTGGTACATTGATGCCTGGCTACTTTGTTTTTTATTTTCTGGTTATTGTCTGGTCCTTTCTGTAGCGCACGCAGGGGCATCTCCCTGCTTCTCGTGGGATATGTGGCTCCACAGCTCTGCCCCCATCACCAGTACTGCTGGTGGCCTTTGTTCAGCTGTGAGCGGTGCATGGGTGCGGTCTCTGGATTACATGGAATGGGGACTCTTAAAAATGTGCCCTGCCTTTGACTGGAGCCTTCAGGTGTTTTAGAATATGCCTACCTCATCATAAGCTGCAGTATGTTCTGATCTGGGAAATGCAGGGTTTTGCAGTCTCTCTCAAAAATGTCTTTGGCTTGGGGGCACCTGGGTGGCTCAGTAAGTAAAGTGTCTGCCTTCAGCTCAGGTCATGATCCTGGGGTGCTGGGATCGAGCCCCGTGTCAGGCTCTGCACTCAGGGAGTCTGCTTTTCCCTCTTCCTCTCCCTCTGTGATCTCTCTTGCTCTCTCTCAAATAAATAAATAAAATCTTTAAAAAAAAAAGTCTTTGGCTTCTCAGATAAGCACACTGTACGATACATTGTTTGTACCTTTATTATTCCAAGTTACACCAAAACCTAACAAAAATTATTTTCAAAAGAATGACACACAGCTGTTGAAAATGGAACTTTTCCATTCTTTTATCATGGAAGAGAAATTACTTGGAAGGACAAAGGTATCAAATGCTGTTTTATTAAATACCCTAGTACATTTTATTTATTTATTTATTTTAAAGATTTTATTTATTTATTTGACAGCGAGAGACACAACGAGAGAGGCAACACAAGCAGTGGGAGTGAGAAAGGGAGAAGCAGGCTTCCTGCGGAGCAGGGAGCCCGATGCGGGGCTCCATCCCAGGACCCTAGAATCATGACCCGAGCCGAAGGCAGACGCTTAACCAACTGAGCCACCCAGGCGCCCAACCCTAGTACGTTTTAAAACAATATTCAGACTCTTTGAAAATTATCTTAAGACATTTTGAAAAGCATAAACATTCCTTTTGCTGGGGCAGGCGAAAAAAAATGCTTACAACTGGATGTCACCCAGCTCAGGATCCATGAATACAAGGTACACCGTTCTGGTGTGACCTGTCTATAGTGCCTTCTGTTTTTTTGTTTGATTTCCAACTTTTTCTTAGGGAAAAATTCAAACATAATAAAAGTGGAAAGAATAATGTCTCTCACCCCCAGCTTTGACAATTGTCAATTCATTTACCAATCTTTTTTTTTTTTTAAGACTTATTTGAGAGAGAGCGCGCACGTGTGTGCATGTGATCAGGGGAGGGGCAGAGGGAGAGGGAGAGAGAACCCCAAGCAGACTCCCAAGTTGAGCCTGAGGTGGGGCTCGATCCCACAACCCATGAGATCATGAGCTGAAACCAAGAGTTGGATGCTTAACCAATTGTGCCACCTAGGCATCCCCGCCAATCTTTTTTCATCTTGCCCCTGGCCGCTCCCAGATCAATTTGATGCTAATTCCAGACTTTGTCATCTCATGTATAAATACCTTAAATATAATAATACCTTTTATTTTTACACAACCAAAATACCAATTACCGTATCTTTAAAAATTGACAGTAATTCCTCAATATATCAACCAGTCACTTCAAATTTCTGATTTCTGATTGTCTCATTAAAAATTGAACAGTATAGTTTGAATCTGGATCCAGGCCTGCTCCACACATTGTAATTGGTCACTGAGTCTCATGATGAGTGTTTTTGTATTTAAGGACTCCCCATCTCTTTTTCCTTGTAACTTATCTGGAAGAACCAGGTTATTGGCCCTGGAGGGTGGCCCCTGACTGCATTTCGCTGAATGCATCCACATGGTGTCCTTCACCACATTCCCCTTTCTCCTGTATTCTCGACCTGGATCAGAGTCGGTATTATTGTTTTGTTTCTTTGCCTGTTTCGTTAGAGCATTTCATCGGTGGTGGTGGCTAGTCCATCCAGAGAGACACCTGTCTGATTATCTCTTCTTTTGTGATATTAGCAGCTTTAATAATAACCACCTCACTCCATTACTTTAAGGCTGGGTGATGTCTTCTAAGATAAAAGAATCTTGCCCCAAAATCATAGTTAACACTGAAATTATAAGTGAAAACACTGACATTTTAGGGCGCCTGGGTGGCTCAGTCTGTTAAAGTTCTGCCTTCGGCTCAAGTCCTAATCCCAGGGTCCTGGGACCGAGTCCCACATCGGGCTCCCTGCTCAGTGGGGAGTCTGCTTCTCTCTCTGCCTCTGCCTGCCACTCGCCCTGCTTGTGTGCTCTCTTGCTCGCTCTCTCTGTCAAATAAGTAAATAAATAAATAAAATCTTTAAAAAACACACACACAAATTTTAGCCAACACGGTCTCATTTTAGAGAACATTTTAATTTTCAATATTTTTACCATGTCGGTAAAGCTTTATGATGAAAGCACTGATGCAGTTCTTACTATACTGAATTGGATACACTGAAAAATCCTATTTATCAGTATGGTCAAAAATGATATTATTTAGCATTTGGCAGTTTAAATGAGATCTAACTATTTTTAAACCACTTTGGCTGGATCATACTAGACTGGCAGTGTAAGGAGGCTGCCCTGAAAAGTGCTGAGACTGTCTAGTAAACTGAGGGTTTGGGGCAGAGCAGCAGCTTTGGGCGTGTAGCTTTCTCCGGAGGGCTGGGACGGGGCTGCTGCTGGAGCTGGTCCCATGCTCTGTGGCCACCTCGTGGAAGCCACTGCCCTTCCCACCTTGGCCATGGGTGCAGGAGTCCTCGGCTCACATCCCGTGTGCGCCCAGTCTGTTCTGTCCCAGGGCTCCTCCAGGAAGAGCTCCTCCAGGCAGAGCTCCACATCCCAAGCCCCCTCCCTCCCCCTGCCACAGACCATCTTCACTGATCCTAATCTGTAGTCTCTTGACAAAGCCCTAGACCTGATGGCTTCCCTGGTGGATTCTGCCATACATTACAAAGACTGGCTAATACCATCCTTCTCAAACTTTTGTCCAAGAATCAAAGAGGAAGGGACACTTCCAAACTCACTCTGAGGCCAGCGTCACCCTGATACTCTGGTCAGGCCCCCTATTTCTGTCTTGCAGGCCAGACAACTTTTTTTAGTCTTTCATTTTAGCAGCCTTGAATGTTTGGTTTCATGTAACATTTAAAAGCCCCAAATATCTAATGAGAGTGCCCTTCTTGTGTGGGTTCCAATGTGATTTTAGTTGTCATTGATTTTGTGAGTGTCAGAACAGTGAATGTTGATGAACTCTTAATAATTGAGACCTTCCATAAAAAAGGCATGTTTAGCGCTTCAGAGAGGTATAGAGTCAGTACCTGCAGCGAGGTCACCTAACTTGGGTAACTAATGTTTTCTGTGGCCTCAGACTGCTGTGACCAACCAGACTCCTTTCTTAAACACAACCGAATGGCACACGACGGTTCACCGCCTAGAAGGGATCTTTGGATCACAGTGAGACCTTCCCATTGGAATTCATCCATTGAGCATTGACTGACAAGCTACCATGGTCCAGGGAAACAGATAGGAATAAGGCCGGCCTAGGAGTTGAGTCCTGTTCACTGGTTATTGGAGCTGTGTAAAAGGTGCATGGGGCAAAGAGGCGACAGGAAGAAGGGAGAGCTCAGGCTCCTGGTAAGCACCAGAGGAGGTGTCTTGGAAGCAAGCATTGAGCCAACATCTGAAGGAAGAGCTCTGACAAAACGCAGAGCCTTCCAGATACACGTTCTGGGAACCGTGGTGGTTGGGTGTGGTCCAGGGCCACAGCCAGATAGTTGGTGGGATGGCTATGCCAGGAGAGAAGCACACTGAGCCAGGAAGTCCGGGCTGCATGTTTTCCTTCCTCCGTCCTCCTGGGTGGTATCCGCAGGTGGCTCTAGGGGTGCATGCTGGGGCCTCACGACAGGGCAGCTGGCTGTGCGGTCATCCAGGGAGAGAGGGAATCGTGATCAGTGGAGATGGGACAGGGTGACAAGTTATTCAGGAGGTAAGGACTGACAGAGCTAGTGACCAACTGGTGTAGCCTGCTTGGGAGAAACCATCATTGTGTGTTAACTCTGGAAGCATTTCTGGTTTGCTCATGTTCATGTATTTTGGAGCTTTTTTTTTTTTTTTGAAAATTTAATCTTGAGCTCCAGATTTTTGACATGGGAACATTGAAAAAGGAAAACATTCTTGGGCAACCCTCCTGGGTCCCCTCCCTCTCTGGGAGCTTTGTACTATCAATAAACTTTGCTTCAAAAAAAAAAAAATCTGCACTTAAGTTACACATGTAACTACTAGAAAACATTTGGGAGGTTCTGAATAATATAATCAGGGTCCAATAAGTATGATCATATTCATTAAAGATGAAGTTACTTTATGGTTTTTTAAAGTACCTACAATTTGAGAGATCCCTCTTCCCACTTTTGAAAAAAAAAAGATAAAAGTTTTTTTCCATGGGTATATTTATATATTTCATGATTTGTCTGCTATATTAAACATAGAAGGAAGTGGCATTATGGTGAAAATTTTGTCTAAAATTCTAATACAGGGACGCCTGGGTGGCTCAGTCGGTTAAGCGTCTGCCTTCAGCTCAGGTCATGATCTCAGGGTCCTGGGACTGAGCCCGGAGTTGGGCTCTCTGCTCAGGGGGGAGTCTGCTTCTCCCTCTCCCTCAGTGCTCTCTCTCTCAAATAAATAAAATCTTAAAAAAATAAATTTTTTAAGAAATAAAAAATTCTATTACAAATAAATTGATAAATTATCCTACTCTTGAGACAGAAATAAGGATGCTCTCAACATTTATCCCATGCACTTAAGTAAACAGATAAATGTTTTTTTACCTCAAATGTTGCCATTTGCTGGATAAACAGATGCTGAAATGAGGTTTCCTTGCCATCCACCTGGCAGTCACAGCTGCAGGTTTAAGTTAAAGAGCAAAGTCCAAGTTTGTAAAAATGAAAATATCTAATCATGACACCTTATTTATTATAAAAATTACCCAGGGAATTTTTGTTTTGCTCGAAAGTATCTATAAGTTCACTTCCAGGATGACCACTGGTAGCACTTCATTTTATCTCCTTTGAGAAAACTATAGGTGAATTTATTTAGATCGATATTTTACCCTCCCTTCCCAGCCCCCACACACAGGAGGATTGGAGCATGTGCTCCGTCAGAAAGCATTTGTGAGTCGGACGTGGCTGGCACTGCTACCCGGCTGGTGGGCAATGTGAACGGGGCCAATCCAACTTTCTGACCTCCTGGGCTGGGAGGCCGCGGGGGAGGGGTAAGCACAGACGGAGAGCAGGAGGACCTGGAGGTCCTTCAACTGATTGAGAAAGTTCTAAAACCTCCACGGTCAGCTTATCAGTGCCCCACCCATGTGAACGCTTGATAAGACGAATACCACTGTCCTCTGTGTGCTGTTCCTGAGGAACCGAGAGGTTGCTTTTTTGTCTTTGTGGCCTGGAGGATAATGGAAGACAGTTAATAAAGGTCACAGAAAATATTAATTGGCTTTTAAAAATCAGCAAAGACCACAAGGTTTGAGGGCCTCCCCAAACAAGGCACCGCTGGCCATGACTCCAGCGGTGCCCTCCCCCATCACCATCTTTGGGACATTCACTGTTCCTTATCTGTAAGACTATAAAAGGCATCTTCTCGCAGAATGAAGAGGGTAATAACCCAAAAGTAAGTACACAGTGCTTCACAGATGCACAGTGAGATTAAATGATGGATTTATATTCCATTTCTATCACGGACGTGTTTTGAAGTCATATTTCAAGATCCTATGCAAACTGCAGAAGAAAACCCCACCACTCCATCATCAGTGGGCATCCTCGTGCGTGTCCTCAGCGGACACCATTCTGTCAGAGGAGCTACTGCATTTCCTCGCTATCAAGTCCGATCAGGAGCTCCAAGAACAAAACCGAAACACGCAGGCCCCCCCGCAGGGAAAGAAGAACTAGTCTTGGTAGCTTCTCGCAAGAGCAACAGGAAGCACAGGATCTAATCCTCTGGTATCAGGGCGTGGGCAAAGGCGTAAGTGGAGAATTTATGGCCGGGTAGATATGTCCCAGAACTGGGCTGCCCAGGACAGTAGCCGTTGAGCACTGAAAAAAGTGGATTCGCAACTAAGGAATTTGTATTTATATTTAATTTTAGTGCAAATAGCCATATGGGTAAGTGGCTACCATATGGGACAGTCGGGTGTAGAGCATGCAAAACAGGACAATGTTCCATTTAAAAACCGGATCTAGAGGGGCGCCTGGGTGGCTCAGTGGGTTAAGCGACTGCCTCCGGCTCAGGTCATGATCCTGGAGTCCCGGGATCGAGTCCCGCATCGGGCTCCCTGCTCAGCAGGGGGTCTGCTGCTCCCTCTGACCCTCTTCTCTCTCGTGCTCTCTCTCATTCTCTCTCTCTCAAATAAATAAATAAAATCTTAAAAAAAAAAAACGGATCTAGAAGCGTGATGGTTGGGAAGCATGGATACATGACTGAGGCCTGCCTGGTAGCCCCTGAGGGCTGGGGGGGAACACGGTCCAGTCCTGGAATTTCAAATCTCAAAAGTTCTTAGGCCCAACCAGCTGATAGTTTATTTTTCCTAAACTAAAATGTTCAAACCAGCTGATGATGGTGGGGAAAGGTATGTTCTGTCTCAGCCAAATGCTGGGGTCCAAGGCAGCTGGCAAAGCATCTTAATGCCTTTATACATACTTTTTATGTACAACCATCCGTTAATGCCAGTTACATGTAGAGTTTTGTTTAAACACCAGGATTCTTAGGCTTAAGTACACCAAACACCCAGGCCTGGGAGCCTTCTACTGTAGAGTGGAGTGTTCCTGAACCCACCAACCTACAGTTCTGTGGCTGCCCTGTGATGTTCTGAGATACCGACTTCTCCCTGAGGGGCTGGGGGGAGGGCTCATGGGGACTGAAGCTGGAGGGCCTGCCAGGTGGTCACACTGTTCTCTGCTCTTGCTGCAGCGGAGTTCTTAACATGTGGAGAGCCAGGCTCTAAAACGCTATTGAAAAACTAAGCCCCGCTCCACACACACTTGGTGCTCTAAGTCGGAAGTGCTGCCTCGGCGAGGGGCCTGGGTTGTCTGCATCCACTCTCCAGGGTGGGCACCGGGATTTCAGAAGAGCCTCTGCCCCAGGGCAGTTGGCTCTTCCCTGTCTGGCCTTCAGTGTCCCCATGTCAGGACTAAAGGTGTTGAACTTTAGTTCAGAGGTTATGATTCGGGAGATGAGCCCAGCCCACAGCGGAGGACTGGCATCAGCTGTGGGTTATCAGGGTGGCTTGTGTTGCAGGTAAGAGCTGAGCCCCAGTGGCTTCAGATAGGAAGGGAACGGTCTGTTTCATGGAAGCAACAGCCCAGAGAGGGTCAGTAGCAAGGCCGCCCAGGGCCCTCTCATCACTCGCCCTGGCTTCTGGGGTGTGGGCTCCCCACTCAGCGTTCTCACTGGGCCACGGTCCCTGTCTCACCTGAGTGTCTACCTGTGGCCAGAAAACGGGCTATACTGGGTGGTCTCAGCTGACCTGACCACCATAAGCTGGGACCATGGAGTCCGCTTGAAGGCATGTGGGCACGTGGTGGACACCCGAGCAGAAATCTGGATAGTGGGAGGGGGTTGGAACGGACACCATGTGACAGTGAGTGCCCACTCAAGGTGAACTCGGGTTTTTAGGTTTTCTGGGGCAAAGAATCACAAGATGTGCCCGGACTCTGCCTTTTCCTACTCAGCTGGTTGTGGGCTGTTGCTGACCAGGCCCGAGGCCTTCACTGCCCTTACGGTCTCGTGGGTAACCTGTTCCACGCTCCTAATGACATGCTTAGCCCACGTTGGTGCCTGGTTTCGTCACTCGATAACCTCCTGTCGTGTTGAGTCACTCCAGGCCAGCACCATCCTGGTTGCCAGGAGGGGACACAGAACAGGCACCTGGCTGTTCACAGGTGTTCACAGGCTGTTCACAAAAGCCATAGGTTCTGGCCTTTGTGAAGTCTGAGGAAAAGTGTGAGAAACATCGTGCTGAGTCTGAGCAAGGCCCGCGGCGTGTGTAAGGAGTTTTTCTGCCGTTGCCTGTGGGACCTCGGGGAGCTCGGCTCCGCAGACATGCGCTCGCACGTGGCCTCCGGTGCTGTGGGCCCTGCACTGCGCGGGTAGAGAAGGTGGCTCCCAGTCTGCGGAGGCCCGTCAGCCTGTGCCGAGAGGCCGAGGGCCAGCAGGAGCCCTGTTGAGATGGGTCCGGTCCAGGGACACAGGACAAAGGAAGAGGGAGATGGGATTGGGGAGTGCAGAGACAAGGGACCCCAAGCCCCACGACACAGCCTAAGGGAGGCAGCGGAGGGACGGGCTCAGATGGAACGTTTGGCAGCAGCCAGCAGGACAGACGGGCTTGTGGCATCAGCCAGCACGAGGGATGGGGCTGTGTGGTCAGGTTTGAGGTGGGAAGATCTGAAAACACTTCTGAGTGGGATGTGCACTTTCCTCCCTGATGGAAAGAGGGCAGTGCTACACGTGGCCTGGAGGTGCGCTTCACTGACAGAAAAGGGAGCCGGGGAGGAGGGGCAGGTTTGGGGACAGCGGTCAGTTGTGACCACAGCAGTGGGCTCAGTGGAGGTGCGTTAAAGAAGGGAGAAACCTTTCTGAAAATGTCCCATTTTTAAGTGAACGTTGAAGAATACCATGTAAAGAAAATGCTGGACTTTTCACAAAGCAACTGCGTATAACTAGAAGCAGATCGAGAACTAGAACATTCCCCCCCCCCCCACCCCCCCCCCCCACACACACACAGACCGGCCCTTCTCCCAGACCAGGCTGGCCCCTCTGGCGTGGTCCTCACACGAACCGAACGTGCAGCGTGCCCTCCTGTGGCGCTCCGTTGCTGTGTGGCGTTCACTGGATGGAAGGTGGTTGTCCCTTCTCCTGGTGACAAATGTCTAGGCTGTTTCACGGGACTGCTCTGAGTGTCCTGGTGGGGGGGGGGGCTCTCTGCCCATTGCACGTGTGCGCTGCTGGGACCGGCGGTGGGGGAGGCTTGCCGGGGTGCGGGGTCCACACCGGGACCCAGGTCCGGCCCAGCACTGAATGGCTTCAGGCTGTCCTAAGTTACTCTCGCCGTCCCCCCTCACAGGAGCTGTTACTTCTTGCCGCTTGGCTTTTGGTGGACTGTGACGCATCTCTGCTGCTGTGTTTGCTTCTCTCGAGTGGGTCCGGGCCAAGTACTCAGATCGCACAGCTCGTAAACATGTAGCTAAATTCGTTGTCGAGTTGGGTCAGTCAGGGCTCAGGAGGCCCTCCTGGGCACAGGCCACCACGCCTTCCCCTGGAGAGCAGCTTGCGGGTCCTCGGGGAGGGTTGTGTGTCTGGTTTCCAATTCAGGGTACACAGAGCTTTCCTCAGACTTGAGGACGCACCCGGCAGGGAGATGGTTTGCCCCCAAGGAAAGGCAGCAAGAAGGTGGCTCCCAGTGAGAGTATCAAGGAGCAAGAGGGCTGTGTGCCCCTGGGGCCAAGCACATGCCTCCGAGAGGCCACACCTGGGGAGTCTGCTTGGCAGGAAGTGTGCTTTCCAGGCCGGGAGGACGCAGGCGGCCTCTTCCCGGTGGGATCCAGTGCCTCCCCCGGGAGGGGCTTTCTGCTCTAGGCCCTACACCGCTGCCGGTGGTCTGAACACGCGTGGCACTGCAGGGCAGGCATCCTGATGCTTTTTAAATAAATTATAAATTAGCCTGTAACCATCATATAGAGTATGAGCGCTTCCCCAGAAATGGCTTATTCTGAGCCTGCTGGGGAAGTGCAGCACGCCTCGTAGGAAGAAACCACTTTGCAGCCATTTAAAGCCCTATTAGGATGTGCTGAGCAGGGCAGCTGCTTTGTGCATCAGTGATGAAAAGTAGACACTGAATCGGGGTGCAGGGCTGACTGGGGTGCCTCCTAACGCCGGCGCTCCCATCGGGATGAGCCTGCTGACCTGCCGGCCCCAGGGCTCTCGGTCACGCCCTGAGGTCCTCAGAGGCACAGAGACAACAGGAGCGGGTCTCAAGTGGCCCAGGTGCCCGCAGGCCCTCTTCGACTTCAAGAGTCTGTATGTCCAGCACCCAGGAGGAGCCAGGCAGAGAGCCCTGACCTGGGCTTCCGCCTCTAAGGATGGCCTTTGACCCCCAGGCTGGCAGCAGGCGGTCAGAGGAGCTGTCTGGTCAGAGGTCACAGGAATCCTGGGAGCTTTCGGGACGGTCAGGTCTGGTGTGGCGGCCTGTGGCTCGGATGGTGTCACACTGCCCTCTTCCTGGGCACCGTCCAGAGAGTTAGCCCCACAAGCTCGGGCCAGTGAGTTCTTGAACAGCCAGAGCAGATTTACAGCAGTGTAAAGCCTGCAAGCTTACAGAATGAAGGACAGAAGGTGCATACGCCCCCATGGTCCCTGGCCACACTGGGAGGCCCCCAAGTCCCGGGCTCTGGCGGTTCCTGAAGGCAAAAAACAGTGTTGGCATTGTTCCCTCTTCCCCCTGCCTTCTGGAACTTCCTACCAGATCTCTGGCCAGCTGTTGGCACCAGTCTGTGGGCACCAAGACCCAATGAGGTCTTATTCTTACTGTCTTTTGATGGCATCATTCAGGATTGGGCTCCAAAAACCCAACTGCAGTCACTACAGGTGTGCAGCCGAAGGGCCATCGATGAGGAGCAGCCCGTCCCAGCCTCCCTCAAATTCTGAGTCGTTCCAGCGCTTGTGAGGGTCCCTCCCTTAGGTTTTCTGTTCTTGTCCTTACTCTTTAAGTGACTTTAGAAAGACATCGGGATGGTCTCAAATGGACAGAGACTAGGGGGCACTTTTCTAAAACCGGCATTAGCCATATCTAGAGTCCCTTGTGCTTTAGATGGCTTTACCTTCAGGTCTTACTAAAAATGTCCCAATTTCATGAGCCTTCCATAAACTTCATCTTTATCTATTCTTCACAGAATGATGCAAATGGGACAGCAAAGCCTCCTTTCCTCAGGTATGTTGACCTTTGTCCGTGAGGGCTGTGCAGCCCAGGAGGCTCGACCCTGAGAGGCCTCGGGCCTGTGGGGTCTGAGGAGGATGCGGCCACCCTGTTCTCATCAGGCTGGGGAAGAGGGCCTGGAGGCTCTGCCAGCGTCTGCCCAGGTCCCAGAGGGAGGAGGCCTGGTCACGGGGGCGATGGGCAACTGAATCCAGACCCTGTCCTAGGTGGCTCTCCCGTTGCAGCATCTACAGTTCTGGAGAGTTCTGTAACTCAGAACTGCCACAGAGAAACGTTCAAGTTCACAAAGCGTCCAGAATTTTTTATAGAAGCCATAGATTTTCACAGAGCGAGTAAGAGTAGTTCACGGCTCTTTTAAAATCAAATTTCCATCTCGTAGTATTTCTGTAGCTGCGTTTTTCCTCCCCCTGCAGCGGAGAGAACCCCTTCGCTACCGTGAAACTCCGACCGACGGTGACAAACGATCGCTCAGCGCCCATCATCCGATGAAGGGAGGGCCCGGGAGCTCCAGTTCCTCCGTTAAGTTCTCACTTGCAAAATGATACAAATTGTTCAACGTGCTGTATCTGTTGTAAAGCTTCGCCAAGGGTGCCTGATTTTAATTGTATTCTACTTGAGCAAATCAATGCATTCTCTCAATTTAACATAGTTGGGTTGATACATTTCCATCTTTAAGAAGATAAAGAATAGTTGAGTTGGAAAGAATAGTTATCAACTCAGTCATTTAAAAATATATGTTCTGTTCATCAGAAGACAGTAAATTTGGTTCCAATCCTTACTGTATCATTTTTAAAATATTCTATGATTTTTTTTTAATGGCCAGAATAAGGGATAGTCTGTGCTTTCATGATTGGCTTTCTGCACCTGAATGCAGAGGAGACCAGTTTTAGTTATAAAGCATGTGCTCTCACCCAGCATTATGATGTTTATCCAAAGGAAATGATGTGTAAATTTGCATCTTAGCATGCAAATCATAATTGTAAGCAATATAAATTATGACTTATATAAAATTTAATTTTTTAACTTAAAAATTTTAAATTGGTTAATCGGATGTAGAGCTACCTAAGATGGAGGAATCCCCAAGTTTGATTTAGACGTACCTGTAGAGCGTGCGTTTTGCCTGACCCTGTCACAGCCATGATGTTTAGTACTCAAATAATCCCAAAGGTACTGAGTTTAGTAGTTTGGAGTCACCAGCTCCCCGACTCAGTGGGAAGAACACACCAGGCCGTGCGGCACGTGGGTCTGGCTCAGGGCATCACACGCGTGTGAGGGCCCCACACGAGTGACCCCGGGGTGTTCTCGCTGTGCTCGTTGATCGAAGCTGCCCCCCCCCTTCCCGCAAAGAGCACGTAGAAAGCCAGGAGCCTGAGTGTTGGCGGCTGGGATGGGAAGGCCTGCATTTCATCCGAGACCTGCCATCACAGCCTCAGAACTGGGGACTCTGAGCCAGTGGCCGAGTTTACCTCTGCTGCCGGGGGCTGGGCCCCGTTTTGGAGGAGTGCAGTCAGGATGCACCCCCAGGCCATTCGCTGCGTGTGGGCGCAGAGGGCCTTACTTACCACAGCTCTGTTGGTCTCGCCATAAATATCAACATCCTTCTATAAACTTGAAAGTGGTCACGGTCAAATGCAGGTAGACCAGTGGAAGCGTGTGACACTTCACGTTCTTGGTCCTGTCCTGGCTGCCAGGCGAACCGGGCGACCCCGAGGGCAGAGGAGTCAGACCTACGCGAGGGTCTTCCAGGCCGAGCTGGGCTGAGTGCCCCTGGCAAACAGCACACCTGTCCTGAGGGAAGACGCTCCAGCCAGTAAACCACAGTTCCATTTTGTTAAGTGGTCCACTGCTTCTCTCACCCTCGGAGTAGGAGGAGGGTTCGCAGCAGCTCAGTATTTGCAATGGGGGCGGGGGGCGGGGGGGGCCTCCCTGACCTCCGGAGCTCTGCTCTTCGGGCTCCTCCGGCTTTGTGACAGAGTCTCTCAGGTGCGGTCTCCGCAGGCTGGCTTGGCTCACCCGATCCGGTCTCGGCCTTCACAGAACGGACTGTGGTGGGCACACGCCTGCCTCACCGAGGAGGGGAGGGCTTGCCTCAGGTCCTGGGCACCTAGGTGCGTGCTAAGTAAGTGTCAAGGTATTAGGTTTCGTTATATTAATAAAAATTTGGAAAGCACTCTCTTGAGCTGTGACTGTCTACGGAGGACTAGATCAAGACCTGCCAAGGAGCTGGATGCTGCTGAAGCCAGGTGATGGGTATGTTGTTCTAGTCTGGTTACAGAAAATTTCAAACATGTACACGAGTTTGTCTATACAAGTAGCAGTGTGCACACGCTGAAGAAGCAGAACCAGGTAAACAATGGTATGAATCTCGTTTATTTAAAACAGTATTTCTCAGCTTTCTCAAATTGAAGACTGCAAAAAATAAAAGCAGTGCTTTACTGAGCTGTCATTCACCCCGGAGCAGTGCCGCTGTGTCCCCACGCTGTGACCCCTGCGCCCACGAAACTACAGCTCATGCCGTCTAGCCCACCTCGCTTTACAAAACAGTCCTGAAAGCTTAATCAAATAAAGCTACTGTACACAACATTTACATTAGAAAAAGACAGCTGGATGTAGGGAAGCCGGGTGTGGTGTTCCCGTTAAGTGAAGTTTGCTCCACAGTTGGGGCATCTTCGCTTCCTCAAGGCAAAACAGCAGATGAACCCAAATGGGAACAAGATGATGGCCAAGAAGATGCCCAGGAAGGTGAAGGAGTCCTCCAGAACCCCGACTCTGTGGAGAGAAGAGAGGGGCACTCGCGTTAGGGCCCCTGGCGCGTCAGTGACTGTGTCCCCAGAAGCAGTCTTTGCCCCTCCAGCAACGAGCTCGCCGGCCTGCTGCGCGTGCCGCTTCGGGCCAGCCACTACTGCTGCTGCTCCAGAGCGGGAAGGGGAGGGGAGTCAGCAGAAGGAACCCTCGCTTGTAATGACCGCGTTCCCTTGCCACGTTACCTACCGTGTTTCCTCCTGCGCTACAAAAGGACAAATAAGAAACAAATGCTAGTTTCTATAAAAATTCTTGTCTCTCTGAAAACTAGACCAAGAAAACCGAATCATTTTAGGGTATTTTTTCCCCACTATTGAAAAGTTTTATTCTTCCATCCCCTAGAGGGAAATTCCAAAAACTTGTTTCGGGAGAAGGTTAAAACAGATTTTACTGAAAGATTAAAATCAGCCAAATTCACGGTGTCTATAGGAAGACCGCTTATCTTGAGAAATTTAATGTTTCTTCTTCACAAAGTCAAGTTTACCTTCAACGTGTGTCACACACACGCCGAGGGCTATCACCCCAACCATGTGCGAGGAGTGCAGGTTCAGTGACCTGTCACCACTCACATTCCAGAGTCATTTTCAAAGGCAGGAAGCAGGAGCCTTGCGCTCAGCTCTGCCACTGCTGCTTAGGCTACTTCTGGAAAGCTCTGGACACAGAGCTGAAATGAAAGTGGTAACCGCAAGAGCCAGCTCAGCCCTAATGAGCAACGTTTCACATTCCGGAGAGCCAGGGAAAGTCGGTGGAAACAAGTTCCTCCCCAGGCGGCCAGGGACACCTTCAGCCTCGTCCGCCACGCTGTGAGCCGAGGGCCTTTGTGAACAAGGCACTTCACCAGAATTCACCAGAACAAATATGCCAAAATCAGCCGGGCCGATGTACTGAGAAGGAAGGAGGGACTTCAGGGAGGGTGTCACTCCCTGCTGCACTCCCGGGGCCTGCCTGCCTTCATGGGGTGGACCCCACTCCCAGGCCATCCCCGCCTCCCCGCATTCACCCCAGCTGCCTCCGTGTCCCTGAAGCCACTTCCTCCTCTACCCACACCTCAGCTCCTTTGTCTTCAAACGCTGCTAAGGATCTCCTGTGCCCACAATGTTCTGGAGGCAGCTGCTTCTCGTTTTGCCACCGTGTGTGCAGAGGAGGTTCAGCTTAACAGAAGGTCACGTGTCAAGGTGAAGCACCCAACAGAAGACTTCCTCCACTTCAAATGCCACACCTGCCACGGCCGCCCCTTCTGAGCTCCGCTCCTGCCCACGCTGGGCCAGGGCTCCAGCCCGCACCCCCCAGCTGCGCAGAGAGCAGGCACGAGGCTGAGAATCGTGGTACTTGTAAACTAGACTCTTAGGAAGCCTGGCTTTCAACTGCTTAAAGAAAAAGTCACACTCGATGCCCGCTTCCCTTCCTACCCCCTCAGGAGGGAGTTGCCTAAAATGTCTACAAAGGACAGTGCCCTCTAGCGGCACTTCCCAAGGGGCTTGTCCTAAAACACCAGTTCCCCTGATAAGCTCTGCAGAAAAGAAAAGGACTTTTTTGATTAATTTGAGGAAACTCTTCCCCCTGCCCTGGAGTCACAGTGCACAGTTTAGGAAAGGCTCTGAGAAGTCCCGCAGTAAAGACCCCTGTTGAACTGTTTCAGCCAGCATTTCTCAGACTGACCTGTGTGCTGCCCAGTCAGCCTGCACCCAGGCAAGACCGGATCTGAGGGCAAGCTGATCAACAGGCCTGAATTTACACCAGCAGAGTTACCTTTTCTTGTCTAGACTGCTATGAAAGTCTTGTATTAGGAGTCCCCTTTCTAAGGACTGCCAAGGTCGTCGGGCCCCCACATTGTTCCTTGGCCCTCCTGTGGCTGCCCCTGCCTGTGGGCGTCCAGACACAGCTGTGCAGAGCCCACCCCACACCCGCCCCCCCTGAGAAGGCGTCAGAGGCCATGCTACCCAAATCAGGGGTGAGGCTTCAGGGAGGCCCTGGGCCACACACGGGGACAGGAACGCACCTGCTCTGTCCACAGTCCTCGCCAACAGCTCCTGCAACTACGGCTGCGAACCAAGCCACTTTCAGACCAGCTAGAGGCAGCCAGGCGGCCCTGGACCACTCAAGAGCTTTGGTGCCACCCAGTCCCACCCACAGCTGAAATCCCAAGAATCACACCAGTTCACAGGGTCGGTTAGAATGCCCAAGGAAACAAGCGAGGACAGAAGTGAGCCAGGCCTCATAGATGGGTCACAAGCACCAGCTGAGAACCTTCCAGAGAAGCCTGCCCTCTGAAGGAGTTAGGAGGGTGCCTCGCCCAGCATCCCCCTCAGGGGCGAGTGGGGCCCAAGGACCGGGACTACCTGGCTGAGCACCTCCCAGGCTGGACACTCCGTGTCATCCCACTTAAGGATCAAAGCCATTAAGCAGCACAACCGAGAACCCAGTTGTCTGCTCAGAGGCTCCAGATGTCCGGGAGGAGGCTGGGGCCAAGGCATATCCTGCTGTCCTCAGTGCCTGGGGCAGCCCTCTGAGCCCAGCGCAGTGTCCCCACAGCGGGGGGGGGCAGGAGCTACGGGTGCTGCCCGGCACACCTCCCTACACGAACCCCCCCTGTCGGAGGGCAGGCAGCTGTCGTGGGCAGCTTGCCCCAGCTGCCTTTCCCCGGGTGCTCCGCGGCCCTCGGCTGAAGGGAACTCGGGGTGCGCGGGGCGGGGGCGGGGCACACACCCCCAGGCCCTCCGTGCCCATGAGGCCGGGAACCAGCCCTGCCCAAGCACGAAGCTTCCCAGTGGCCTCCACACCGTCTGGGCCCAACACTCCCCTTGCTCTCGGCCCCTGGAGGTGCTCTGGGAACTTAAAAGGCAGAGAAGTGGCCTCGCGGGCCGACTAGGTGCCCCCTCCCCGCCCGGGGCTTCCCAGACACAAGAACACAAGCCCTCGCTGCTCACACCCGCCGTGCTTTCTGTCCACAACTGTCCCGTACTCCGGCCGGGGCACAGCTAGCCGCCTGGGCCGCCCGCCGCTCCGTCCTCCATGGGGAGCACGGTCATGCATTGGTGACCCTGCGCCATCCCCCAGAGACCCTTGGAGCCAGGGCCCCAGCTCTCCCCGTCCGCCTTCACCCCACTCTAAAGATGGTCTGGCCACTGGTCTCAGAAGAGCAGGGGCCTTTCTCTTCAGGGACGAGGGACCGTCCCTGCCGGCAGGTCCATGAGCAAACCACCCGCCACAGGGCAACAACCCGAACCCAACACGCTTTCACACATAAGGAACAAAGGGACAGCCAGGCCTGAGAGCCTCCAAGCACGGGGTCAGCCCCCGGGCACCACACCTGCCACCCCAGGAGTCCACATCCCCCTTCCAGACGGTAAAAGGCTCTGAAAGAACTTTTTCATAGGTTTGTAGCAAACTCGCCTGGCAGCCACCTGTGACCCGAACTAACTCGTGGCCACGTACGGTCATAATTCATCCACTGCACATGAATATTCACGTCCTGCTGCAAAAATATTAATGTTCTCACCATGGGTACTGCCCCAGACCCCAGAAACAATGCTGGCATAATTTACAGTTTCTAAAGATCCAGAATCTTCTGAATTGAGAAACACAATCTGATCTCTGGGCCACTTTTGATGGAGCAAGACTCCAGGCTGCAGAGCAAACCTGTCCCCAGCGCCTGTCCCCGTGAGGCACCACAGGAGGGAGGGGACGCCCCGGGACAACCCTGACGCAGGCTGCCTCCCGCCCGTCTCTCCCAAATGGCGTCACACGCTATTTCTCTCCGCAACCTCCCCCCCCCCCCGCCCCAAAAGGCCCCAGTCAGCTCAGAACGAGCTTCAACTCTCAACCGGCTCAGAATCCACACTGAGCGGGCAGCCCCCCAGAGCCTGGAAGCTGCGCCCCGTTCTTGAGCAATCCGCTGGGGGGGGGGCAGGGAAGGATGTGGAAGCTGGAGAACCTGGGAACTGACAAATTCTGAACACGCTCATTTAACTCCTGGCTCTGACCCTACGGAGAAAGTGGCCACTGGGCATCTGTGCAGAGCAGGCCTGGGCCAGGCTCTCGGGCAGCGAGGCAACAGACCGGCCACCGAGGCCCGAGGGGAGTGAGCGCTCGGCTGCCCCGGGGACCAGCCATCCGCGAACGGTGGCCCCCACACGTCCCTCCCGCACGTCCCGTAACTCCTCCCCCCACCCCGCCGGCCCTCAGGGCCACAAGCTCCAGCAGCCCTCGGTGCATCCCCAGTTACGCACTCAGGGCGGCATGCAGCGCGGGGGCAGCCCCCAGACCGGCCCTCACTGGAAGGCTGAGTCTCAGGGAAGAGGGAGCGGAGGACTTCCTCCAGGTGGCCTTCAGCGGGAGCCAAGACTTGGGGACCAGATGCCCAAAGCACCCAGCCAACCCGCTCATACCGCACCCACTTGGGAGGCGCCTCTGTATGGCCTTGTGCTTTCCCAGGGCCTCCACTACACATAGGCACAGAGGGTAGGTGCCCCGGGGACAGGGGGTGGGGTGCACTGGCTGCGGGAGGAGCTGCGGAGCACCCAGGCCTACCGGAGGAAGCCCCCGGCATTCCTTGGGGTGCTCCCATGAGCTGCGCACCCTGCCCAGCACAGCCCAGCACAGCCCAGGGCACGAGTCCCAGCTCATCCGGGTGCTGCCCCCTTCCCCCCCCCGCCCCCCGTCAGGCTGGGCAGAACCCACAGGACCGCGGCCCTGGGCAGGGCCCATCCTGGCGGCCTGTTTTCCCGCCAGCCCAGGCCTGGCCGCTGCCTCAGGGCAAGGCCGGAGCACTGGTTTTGTGGTCCTAGACGCCGGATGAGCTGGGGCCCCCCCGCCCCCTGCCCCCTGCCCGCAACCCACTGACCAGACCCCCTCCTCTCAGGACCCCTCCACACACCGCACCCCGTCCCCCCATGCCCTGTGTCATACCCTCAGCCTGCCTGGAGCCTCTCTCTCTGCTGCCAAGGCCCCACTCATTTCTGGATCGCCTTGTACCCCTCGGGTGACCCCCAAAACTAAGTACCAGTGACACCCAGCCAGTGTCAGTGGGGAGCCCCGGGCAGGCCAGGCTTTATGCACACTCTGGCCTTTGACCCCTTGCTGCACAGGGAGCCTTCCCAACAGGCGGCCCCACGGCAGCCCGGGGTGAACCGAGCCGGGCCTGGGCTCCCAGACTCTGGGGGCTGCCACCTCCCCTCACCCTGCACTGAGGGACGGCCCAGCCCCCCCCCAAGGGGAGGACCAGCTTCAGAGAGGCCAGGGCCCTGCCCGGGCAAGACGGCGCCGAGTCCAGACAGACAGGGGTGAAATGAGCACGCTCCTCTGCTGGGCCCCCAAGGAAAGCGTTCTCATAGCCCACTGGAAAGGGAAGATGGGGTCAGGCTGCTTCAGATGAGGGCCAAGTGACAAGTGACACAGGCCTCTTACGCCAAGCCTCCCTCAGAAGGAATCGCAGACGTGTGACTTGGGCAAATCCCTGCCAAACTACCGGGAGGGAAGGGGACAGAGCCTGGCGGGCTGGACGGAAAGGGAGACAGTGTGGTCACATGACAAGTGGCCGTCTCCCAACTCCAGATGCCAGACACTGGCCTCGCTGGACTGTGCCCCAGGGGCACCTCTCCACTCTCCCCAGAGGGGAGCCGCCCCAGGGCCACGCACCCGCTCCCCGAACCACAGGAGAACCTCCGTGGGAAGCGCCCGGCCTCTCCCTCCTTCCCGCTGCCCATCTCCCAGGTCCCCACTCCCCCGCCCGCTGCCTAGGAAGCTGGCCTCCCGGGGCCAAGGGGCTGCCCACTGTCCAGCAGCAGAGGGCACCGCGGGCGGAGGGTGGGGACGCTCACACACGAAGCACCCAGGTGCTGGGGGGAGCCCTTCCTGCCAGCACCCATCTTCCTCAACGCGCAGGCCAAGAGCGATCACGGGGCCAAGAGGGAGTCCGCGCGTTAGCTCCCAACTCAGTCCCCAAACTTGCTCTCAGAGCACCCCCTCCTCACTGCTACCACCCAGAGGCAGGGAGGATGGTGATCCCGACATGAAAAGCCTGTCCCCACTGCCGGCGCCCCACACCTCGGCCTTCAGGCAGCCGACCGCGATCCAGATTCTGCAGGAGCAGGGCCCTGGGACCCCGTCTGCAGAAGCCACAGGCCTCCGAAACGGCAGGGCTCCCGCCGGGGCGGGGGGAGAAGCCAGGAAAGTGCTCCCCACCCGGCAGCCACGGGGGCCTTGCCGCTGGTCTCTGAGCACGGGCGCTTGGTCCAGGAAGGGCTTCAAGGAGCACCCCAAAACACCCCCACTTCCCAGGTGGGAAAACATGGCCGGGATCTGAACGCAGCGCCTGCGGCAGGCTGCGAACCGGCTGGACACAACACTCAGCCGTGGCCCGGAGACGCTGAGATCCCCGCCGGACTGCCCCGCCCCAGACACCTTCCTCCGCTCGGGAGATCACGCAAAGATTCTCCCGCCCAAACACAGGCCCTTGGAATCCTCCAGCTGGCCCGGGTGGGGGCAGAAGGGCTGTGCACACAAGCCAGGGCTCTGAGCACCCAGCGCCAGCCTCAGAGCCAAAGACAGCGGGGTTCCCATCACCCACCTCTGCACACAACCCCCCGAGACTCCCACTCGCTCTCTTCACAGGCGACCGAGCCCTGACCCCGCCAGCCAAGCAGCCTTCGGGGAGCCCCCAGGCCACGCCCCTTCTTCCCACCTTTGTGCCTTCAAACCCCAACAGCTGTGACGCCCCCAGATGCCCGTGGCGAGAATGGTGTCCAGGAGGGTGCAAGTCATCTTTCCCCCAACCCCTGTTACGTTTCCCCAAAGGCTGTATCAGAAGACACACCTGTCCTGAGCCGACAGACAAGGTCCCCGGCCGGCCCACAGCCCTCCCCCTACTAGGCTCTGGGAGTCCAGCCTCCTACCCCCCATCTCTGTGAGGCCCTCCCCCTCCCACACAGTTGACCCCTATGACTCTGAAATCTTTAACTTCCCCTTGACTCTGCTCCCGACCTTGCAGATACACCTTGGACGTTAAGTCTTGGTGTAAGCCGGCGTTTCTCAATTCCATCTCAGACTTCAACTTCCTCCTCCCCGACAAGCTGAAGACCTGCACTCGTGCATCAAGCAGGCAAGGACCGGGTCTCATCTGAATGGGAACCCGCGTGACCCACACAGAACAAGCTTGGAGCTAGCTGCAGCTGGGACCCTATAAAACCAGTTGCAAGACCCTGGAGGCTTTGGTTTGAGAATACGAAAAACAGCTCCTGCCCCACACAACGAACCACAGTGTTCCCATCCTCCTCCAGCCAATGGCCCCGCGCCGGGGATGTTGCTCCCCGGGCCCTCCTGGCCCTCGGGATCCTTGGACACACCGGCCATCTGAGTCAGGGCTCTCCTGACAGGGCACTTCTCGCTGCCCTTCCCAGTAAAAGGCAACCTTCCCCCACCTTCAAGAACCAACTGCAGGTTCCAGGACCAGGGACACCAGGTGTTAGCATTTCCGCATCCCACTCATCCAGGACTCAAGGGCCCCAAAACCACTCCACTCCGCAAGAAAGGGAACCCCTCCCCGATGACCCATGAAACAATGTGAGACCTAAGGACAAACGAACCCACTCTTGCCCACACCGCAGGTCAGCTGCTTGTCCCAAGACGGGCCCACCTCCCGGCGAGTCTGCCTTCCTGAGGCTCGCGGGGGGGGGGGGCGGGCAGTGTCCCCCCCCACCCCGGCCTGTGACATACCTGCAGACTGGGCAGCCTCCAACGACAACGATGGAATTGGCAGGGTACCTGGTGACATTTCGACTGTGGATGTTGTAGACCCTGGGATGGTGGGTGGGTATCCCTGTGGGCAGGAAGGCACATCAGAAAGGGGCCGGGAGGAAAACTGGGAAGTTTGAGGGCTACTTCTCCTGGCGGCCCCCCGTCCCGACACCCACCCCGCCCCCGCCCCCGCACTTATCCTTTCCAAAATCCAGACAACGGCCCGCCTCCACTAAGTGCCCGTTATGGGCTTTACTGGGTGCTAGTTTGCAGAGAGCACCTGGCTAACGAAGTTAATGGGAAACCGGGCCGCGGCGCTTCCCGGGACGGGCGGGCCCAGGGCTCGCGACCCCCCCAGGTCGGCGGAGGGCCCGACAGCGGGCTCCCGGTGCGGGAGACTCCCCAGCCACCCCCGTCCCCACGAGCTCGGCGTTCCCGGCCCCGGGGCAGCCCCCCGGCAGTGCCCCCCCCCCCCAAGAGCACGGCCGGGCCGCGCCCCCCGCCACAGCGGTGTCCGGAGAAAAGTTGGTTTCGGGGTTAAAGGTCGCCAAAGGACCGGGCCCAAAGTTTGCTCCCGGGGCCGCGGGCCCGGCGCCCAGCCCCTGCCCCGGCCCGCAACCCCCGGCCGCCGGGCGCACCTGTGACGAGGTAGGGGTAGGGCGGCGGCGGGGGCGCGGCGGGGATGGCGCCGTAGCCGTGCGGGCCGCACGCGAAGTCGCCCTGGCCGGCCTCCAGGTTGTAGGCGGGCGGCCGCTCCTGCAGCAGGGGCTTGTGGTCCATGGCGGGCGGCGCCCACCGCGCCCGGCCCGGCTCCCGCCTGGACTCCCGCAAGGACTCCCGCTCCCGCGCCGGCTCGGACTCGCGCGGACGCGCGGACGCCCGGACCCGGCGGCGGGACCCGCTCCTCGCGGGCGGCGGCGGCGGCGGCGGCGGCTGCGGGGCTGGGCCCCTCTCCGAGGCGGGCGCCGCGGGCTTCCCCTCCGCGCCTCCCCCCGGCCAGTCACAAGACCCGGGTCACGTGGCGCGGCTCCCGGCGGGGGTGAGGCGCGGGGCGGGGCCGGCGCGGCGTCTTAAAGGGGCCGTGCCAGCCCCGGGCCGCCCGGTCGGCCACTTGTCGGCCTTGACCGCGCGCTCTTCCTCGCCCCGGTTCCACGGCCACGCAGACCGCCGCCACGAGGAGACTCCGCGCCACACACACGACTACAAGGAGATGCCGCACGGGGGTCTCGACCTTTATGGCCCGCGGACTCCGCCCCTTCCAGCGCCTGGGCCCGCCCCACCCATCTCCCAGCGGAGACCCCCTTGGCCCCGGGGGAGATCCGATCGCCCGAACCCACTCACCACGGGGAAGGGCAGGGGCCCGGGGCGGCCAGGAGGAGAGTCCAGGAGGGGCGAGTCCCCCGGCCGTCTCCTGGTTGTCACCGCTTCGGGGCAAAGGGGCCGGGGCCTCCGCGTTCCGAGGGACCCGGGATCCCAACCAGGGCGGCGGCCCGGGTCAGTGGAAGTGCAAACTCCTGCAGGAAAAAGCAGGGCGTGCTTCTCAGCCGTGCCTGCTCGCGCTCAGCTGATGTTCATTCCCTCGGTTTTCTTCTTGATGAATTAAATTAGGTAATTTCTAGGAGTTGTAGCCAATGATTACAAATAATTCCCCGCTTGGGGACAAAACCCTAAATATTAAGCACCTACCATGTGACAAGCACCGTCCCTCCCTCGTTCGTCGGTTTTGCTGATCGTCACAACCACCCGGGACGTACTTAAAAGTCCCAGTCCACAGCCCGGGCACCGAGGCTCAGGCAAGGGGAGTGGCCTAAACCTGACGCAAAGACCAACCACTAGGTCGGGTTCCCTCACTGAAGCGTTTTTACTGCTGCCCGCTAACGCTTAATGGGCTTGTAATAAAACTTGGAAAAGAAGGATCTGCAAGCTTACAGCCCCTGAAATTTGCAGCTCCTTTAGGCCTTTCCAGGGCCTTCTGTAGCATTTGGTGTCTCATGTGATCTGCAGATTGATCTAGCATGAGGACAAAGGACAGCTCAGACCCCACCTTATTTTTAACTTTTCCTCAGAGACCATCTTCTCCCTGGGCTACAAGCTTAGCTCCTCAAAGCCCATCTCCTGTACTGGTCATCATCATCCCAGCATCCTGTGGGGGAGAAGTGAGGGGCGGGCCTGGCCGGCATTAAGGGAGAGCCAGAGAGTGACCAAGGACTCTGCAGCCAGCAGGGGTCCTGGCCTGAGAGAGAGAGATGGCCCCACAGTGAGAGCCCCTCCAAGGAAGAACAGGGGTGCATCCCCAACCTCACCAACCAGTGAAAAGTGGGCTTGGGTCAAGCCCGCTGACACCTGGGCAGCTGTGGACACCCCGATGGGCCCCCATCCTTCCCCACCTTGCAACTGCTCATGAGGTAGCTCAGTGAGGTCCTTACCTGTTGGACCAAAGGTAAGGTTGGCTGATGTCCCCTCAGTTTCCTGGTTAATTTTCCCTTCTTCAGGTACCTTTGTTTACTAATTCAAACTCCACAAAACCCTTGGCCCCTGGCTCCCTTCTCCAATAATTGGTTCCCCCCCACCCCCACCCCAGCAGTGTCCCCTAGCTTGGAAATCCATGTTCATGAATGAGAGGGCATGGCTTGGGATTTCCCAACATCACTTCGGTGGACATTGCTCACAGACACAAAATAGGTCCTGCCCCTTCATTCAGGATCACGCTGAATGTGACCTGTTATCCTGGGTTCTGCCTTGCAAGGCCTGGGGCGGGGGGGGGGGGGGCGGGGGGGGGGGGGTTGGGACAAAGATGACAGGCCGGGGACACACAAAAGCAGCAGTGTGGTAAGGAGTTAGTAAACTCACAATGGCAGTGCAGTGAGGTATGTGCAGTGAGAGGGTTGGGAGTGCCCATGAACCCTGGGGGCCCTAAGAGGACCAGGGCAGAAGTCCCATCTAGAATGCCAGGTGACTCGGCCCGAGGGACCAGGGGACCAGCATTCCAGGCAGCATGAACTCCCAACCCAAAGAGCAGCCCGCTGCCTGCCAAGGCCGAGTCACTTGGTGTGATCGGAACCCCGAGAGGGTCTCCAGTAAGCAAGGGTGGGGCTGGCCAGAAGAGGTGGGGCCCAGATGCTGGAGGTGGGATAGCATCCCGTTAGAGCTTACAGCACAACTGCCAGAGTTTAAACAGGGGAGGAGCAGCCTCAGATTTGCACGTTAGAAAAAAATGTCTCTGGCAGCCGTGTAGGGGGTAGTTCAGAGGCAGGGCATCAAGGAGGGAGGGACAGCTGTGGAGATGGAGAGGAAAGCGGGAAGAGAGGTCAAGAACCCACTGGGACTCGGTCACCTCCTGGACGGATGTGGACTAGGCATGGTGCTCAGGTTTCTGGCCCAGGTGACAATGTTGCCAGAACATGGACATGAACCAAAAGAAGCTGTCTGGAGGGGACACGTGGGGAGGCCAGGCCCAGACAGGCTGACTCTGTGCGTGCATATCCCGAAGAAACACCTAACCAAAGGAAGGCTGCGCAGGAAGAAAACTACGAAGCATTAGCCTTATGATAAAGATCTGAGACAGTCTGAGTGGCTGACAGCCGATCACCCACTCAACAAGTATTTATGGAGCACATACTCTGCCCAGGATGCAACAAAACTGGCAACATCCTGCCTCGTGGAGCTACACTCCAATGGGGGTGGAGGCAGTCATAGAAAGTGGTGAGTGCTAGAGGGGAGAAATGAGCAGGGTCAAGGGCATGGGGGTGAGGTGGCCAAGGCGGCGCAGTGGTGTGTGATCTTGCATCGGTGTTTGGAGTGGGCGCATCAAGGTGAGCAGAGCCTGGAGGGAGGTCAGAGTTAGCCGTGAGACCAAGAAGGACCAGCTTCTGTTTGTTTACCTGGGTTCTGAGGGGAAGGAAGGTAACAGCATGTGTATATCCTGGTGGGAACAATCCTCATAGGAAGAGGATATGGGAGAAAGAGGGGAGAAGGGGCCCCGTGCTGGGATCCCAGGGTCACCCCCAGAAATGGGAGAAGGTGGAGCATGTGGGAGCACTCTCCTGAATGCTTCTGTTTTCTGTATGACACAGGAAGCAAGGTCAGCAGTGAGACCGAGGCTAAGGGAGGGGTGCTGGGGTTCCAGGAAAGAAGAGGAAGTAGGGAAGTTACCGAGGACAATGGGCCCTTGGCGAGGCTAGAGAGTCAGGATTTGACCACACGGCAGTGTAAGAGCTGACCGAGACCAGTGATGCTACTTCAGAGCGGGACCAGGAATACTCTCACCTATGTTACAAGAAAGAGATGAGCCCCTAATGGAGTCACTTGTGCTCAGCCCCACGTCAGCAAACCAAGACTTAATACCCAGCCAAACTGCAGTTCAACCCTTCGCAGGAGCGCGGTTTTAAACCAGTCAATCTGGAATTTCGTGGCCAGCAGCAGTGAGGTGATCCACCTGACAGAACCCTTCTAACCCCTTAGAGAAAGCGATCTGCTCTCTCCTTGCCCTGCCCCCTTCGGCCTACAAGTCTCCCATTTTGCGTAGCTCTCTGGAGCTCCTATCTGCAGGATGGGACGCTGCCCCCTTCACAAGTCACTGAGTAAAGTCAATTTGATCTTTAAATTTACTCAGTCGAGGTTATAAACACCTCAGTTCTTCCTCGGGGCCAACCCATGAAGTAGACTTGGACGGCCCCCAACTGCTTGACTCAGGTTCTGTAACTTTTCCAAGGCCTCCCGGCCAGGAAAGGTGGATCTTCAGATCCCACATCGGCATTCCCGCCACTAGTGATCCCGGTACCCTGCCTCCACGCAAAGGGCACAGGAAAAGCCAGCCACTGCCGATTTTAACAGAAATACACTCCGACTGAAGAGTTGGAACATATCTTCCTCTGTGCACATTTTTCAGATAGCTGAAATTCTGCATGTTCATATCACGCATACATTGATTTTTTTTTTTTTTAGTATTGCCACGTCCATAAAAGTGAGGAAATATGATTTTAATTGCTATGTGTACAGGTCTTCGCTGGGAGCACTCTGCAGGGGACCTGGTCAGGCAGTGCACGTGCTGGCCCCTGCCTGGGAGGTGCCACTGTCCTCTAGACCTTGACAGTCACCAAGGACTCTCCTCAGATGTAGCCAGAGGAAACTAAAACAAGGATCCATGTCCCTTTTTGCAGACTGCTAATTACCCATCACATGAGTGTCTTGCACATTCAGGAATCTAGCATCTCACGTGGTTAGGATTGTGGCAAAAAAAAAAAGAAGAAGAAGAAGAAGAAGAAGAAGAAGAAAGCAAGCAAGCAGCAGTAAATTTTTCAAAATCCAAGGCTGTAACCAATTACAAGCGCCTGGCTCAGAGAAGGTGCTCACCAAATATTTGCTAAATGTTTATCTTAGATAAACACTAAGTTTTAAGTTTTATGGTAAGCTGGTGGTAAACCTTATAATTCTACTAGGCAAATATTTCTACATATTTTATAAATTAAGTACATACGTTTCTATGCAACACAGGTGACAATTTCACGCTGGGTCACAGGGTAATTCTTATCAAAATATAAATATATATTACTATATTTAATTCCATACTACACCCTTCATTCTCTAAGAGGTGGTCCCCGCTCCATAGGTCTACCCGGTAGAACACACTCATGCAATGACATATAAAAAATGTCTAAGTCAACATTATCCAGCAATTCTCACAAGAACAAAGAGCAAATTCTGGATAGCAAGTTTCTAGCTAAATAAGTTTCCAAGTAGCTGTACCCAAGACCCCTGAAAAGCCGCTCTGTATTAATGGATGTAACCAATGTATCTGGACTAATAATAGGCAAAAACATGGCAGTCAAACACGTTTGTGGCAACCACATGCAAAATTAACTTAACACCTTTTATCTCTGCCATATGCAGAGTAACAGAACAGGGTGCTTTTCCAAGACTTCTTGATTGGGGGCACGGGGGCGTCCAAAAAAACTGTAGCCATATGTGGATGTTGAAGGCAGCACTCAGAGGAAGTGGGCTGAGGTTGGAACAACAGCTGGTTGCTGTCCAGGTTTCTACAAACTGAGAAGAGCTCTTGTCTGAGCTCGTCACTTAACCTTTGTAAGCCAGGCTCTCTCATACTAAGACTTCAAGCATCCTCTCGAAACTCTAACAATGTCTCCTCTGTGGGGACATGTCTACCTTCTCATCTTCCACAATGACGGTATAACCATTTCTGAACGGAACTTACAGGGAGAAACCCAACCTTTGTCACGCCGTTGTGTAGTGGGTACTGTGTGGGGAAGCAGATCAGGGCCAGGATATGCAGATTTTTCTTTCCCCCGGTTGACATATAAGGAAAGCACCTCTCTCTCCACTAAGTGAGGCCCATTGTGGGCCAGGATAGTGCCCTCTCCCCGTTTCCCCAGTGCCTGGGATGGTAGGTGCTCAAAACCGCTGACCTTGCCCAAGTCATGTAGCTGGTAAGGATTCAAACTTAGATCCTCCGGCCTCCGGAATTGAGCTCTGGCCCACAGACCGTGAAGTGCATCCCCCTTCAGGCTAGAAGTAGGTCTGGATCATTCCAGAAAGCCATTCCTGGTTTTAAAAAAGCCACAAGTGCCCAGAGTATAGGGAAGATGCCCTTTGGGATCTCAGTGGTTTTCAAGATTATAGAGTATCATTCAGGGGGAAAAAAAAAATGTACCTCCAAAACTTTTCTACCCTCTCCCAGAGGTCAATGACAGTTACTCAGATTTGCAAAAGGTATTTCCCTTTGAAATCTGTCACCATTGTTTAATTCATGACAGTAAAGGGAAACCAAGGTGAGCTTGTCACCATTTACCAGAGCACTGAATTTGGCGGCAACTGGGACTCTTCTTTGGTTGGGGGAAAGCAAATGACCACTCCCAAGCTGAGACGAGAGGTCACCTCCTTGGGGCCACGAGGGACCTCTGTGAGCTGCCCCAGATGATTTTTACAGCCCCTTGCAGGGCCTCCAAGGGTTTTGGCCTTCCTTCTCTCAGCCCTTATTCTGTTTGGCAAGTGACACCCAGAACTTGGTTCTTCTGCAAGCTGCAGAGTGAAGCAGGAGAGGCTGAGGCTTTGACGTGGTTTCGTGAAGGAGCTTTGTGAAGCCAGCCAGCTTGGAGGGCTGAGCGGGCTGAGGTCCCCAGGAAGAGAGGCCACCTCTGCTGAAGGCCCCTCCCCACCCTCGGCCCGTCTCCTTCTGGCCACCCGCTCCGCCCTGGCCCGCGGCCCCTACCTGCCGCTTGCACCGTTGTCATGGCTAGCTTCAAGGGGCTGCTCCTGGGCGCGGGGAAGGAGCCTGAGGATGGGGCTGGCGACAGCCCCCTTATGCTCCAGCAGAAGACAGGCAGTGGCTGACATGAAGGAGTGATGGAGGAGAAGGTCCCCGGGGAGGAGCCATCGTGGGGCTGGAGGGCCCAGGAGGAACCAGGCAGGGGACAGAATGCAGCCTCACAATCCTTCCCTGTTCCGAGATCCTCAGGTTCCAAGCATGGAGTCCCACCACTAGGAAGAGGCTGGAGGTACCACCCATGGGATTCTGCCTCTGGCAGCTAAGGCGAAGCTCATTTAAGACCACTGCCAAGGGCATCCTGGATCAAATCCATGACTTAGGAGAGACAGGAACTGTAGGGCTAGCCAGGTAAGGACAAAATGTGACCGGCACCAAAGACAAAAGCCAGTGCTGGGTTTTGTCCTGTGTCCCTGGAAACTGTCAGTAGGACAGGTGGCAACAGGGATGGTAGCCTGAGCCATGAGGCAAGAACAGCCCCCTGAATTCCAGGAACCAAGCACCCTTCAAAACCATCATTCATTCATTTCTGTGGGTTGTTTCCCTGACTTTCCTCAGCTGAGTTCCTTCTGGGGTTCCAATGTAGACCTAAGAGAAAGGGAAACGTACTCTATACCTTGGCCAGGAGAGGGGGGCTACCCAGGAGCTGTGCGTAAAGCTGGTGTCAGGATCCCGAAAAGCAAGGCCTGCTGGGAAGAAGCCCCGCAGGGCCCACTCTGTCCGCGGTGGGTCCTGTGTTCACTGGTCACCAGCACTTCAGCCTGCTGCAGGCCAAAGGCTGGAATGGGTGTGAAATGTGCTCATTGCACACCACACACCACACTGCCTGAGGAATCCGTTTTCCAAACCTGAGCTCTTATCTGAAGTTCACATCATTACAGTGAGCAAAACCGGGTAGTGGAGAATAATTTGTGGTTGGTGGTGCTAGCCATAATGCAACCCTTAGTCCTCTTTAGTTTCAGAGAAGCACCCCCCCCCCCCGCTCCGCAGTGAAAACACATCCCCCTCTGATATGCCTACACATCGGAACCTAGGTCTATATAGTCTGTCCTTTTTAAGAAACCCAAAAAACAGCATTACTGAGCTGTAATTGTGAGGTCTTTTAGAGGTGACACAACCTTCTTGTCCATCTCATGGCTACTGGTCCCGGCCTCTGTCACCTCCAGGCCCCCCGAGGGTGTCCCAGCCTCTAGTCCTTCGGGGCACCCCTCCCACCAAGCATGGGAAGAATCACCCTTCAGAGCCAGCGCGCTCAGCGTCACCAGACACTCGCTTACACCCGGCGATGGTACCCCAGTGCCTGCAACACAAACTCCCAGGTCTTCGGGGCATCAGCCAAGAGCTATGGCACCGTGAGAGCATGCTCTACACAGCTGAGTCCTTCCTTCCTCCTTGGGACTCCCACATCACTCACTTGGCACGTTCTCCTGGGAACCTGAGCTGATTGGTCTTGTTACTGTTTCCGAGAGTCAGCGAGGTAGAGCGGGCTGCCCTGCGGTTTTCTGATTAAGCACACAGGCTCTAGGAGGGCAAGCGGTCCAGATTCCAGGCCTCTGTTTCCTTGACCTACTAACTTGGATGCCGTCTAGGGCTGTTTCCTCACCTGTCGAATGGGGTAAGAACTGTAGCAACCTCATTGGATTTTTGTGAGAGGTGAGCGTGTGTGTGCGTGTGTGCGTGTGACACTGAGTGAGCGTCGGCCATGGTGCGTGATCTCTATCTCCGAGCACCGGGTGCTGCCCGGAACCTTGTACAGGAATTTGCACATCAAACATTGACATCAGGTTAAAAAAAAAAAAATAAAAAACAACAGTCGCTCAACCCCCACACGTATCACAGTAAAGGGTTTGGAGTGGATCTCGTTACCCTTTCCCAGTAGTTCTATGCATGTGTGATTTACTAGGGTTGACTTTTCCCCCTTGTGGACACTGTGTTTTGTTGTGCAAGTTTTTTTTTTCCTCACTGGGAGATCTTGGTACCTCCATAGAGATGCCCAGGGCCACTGTCCTCTTACTACAATAGAAGAGATATCCTTGTTTGTTGGAAGGCCGGGCCCCACACTCAGATTCCGGAACCCAGATCTTTTCCGAGTTGACTAGGTTCCTAACTGTCCCGGAGCATCAGGCATGAAGAGGACACCCACACTCCCTGTACTTTTTTAATGTTCAGTGTAAGCTTTTATGAACCAAATTTTACAATCTTTCTTTTCACATCTAAAACACAACTACAAATAAAGTAATCCTCTTCAACAGCTTAACCTGTAGTTATAAATGTGGCATGGTTAATTATTACCAACACCTCAAAAGCACAGAAGGCATGGACTAATTTCTCAGGCTAAATATCAACATCATCTTCATGATTTCTTTTACTTTTTACTATCATTCTAGGAGCGCCTGGGTGGCTCAGTTGTTAAGCGTCTGCCTTCCGCTCAGGTCATGACCCCAGGGTCCTGGGATCGAGCCCCGCATCGGGCTCCCTGCTCAGCGGGAAACCTGCTTCTCCCTCTCCCTCTCCCCCTGCTTGTGTTCCCTCTCTGTCAAATAAATAAAATCTTTAAAAATAAAAATAAAATAAAAAATAAAAAAGCTATCATTCTAGGATTATAGCTA